>NW_020442464.1:1067675-1120073 GCF_000699045.2 Agrilus planipennis | reverse complement strand
AGTAATCGAAGCTGTAAATGGTTATTTTGAGGAGCTTGACGAATCAGTCTATAGAGATGGCATTAATAGACTGGAACACCGCTATGAGAAATGTATCAGCCTTGGAGGAGATTATGTTGAGAAATAAAAAAAAAAAATTTTTAAAAACCTTGTTTTTCTTGGTCAGGCCGGAAACTTATCAATCCACCCTCGTATGAAGTAAATTATTTCGTTCTTTTCGTTTTTGGGTAGTCAGAATCTGTATAGGAACGGATTCTGGAATAGCTGGGCGATGTGAAACATACGTCGACCACAAATTTCATTTCGTTACACCTCATTTATCCTTCCAGACCATCATTTACTGAATTTTGTATTATAGCCGCGACGCGACTTGTATACAAACCGATCCCATTGACCAGAAACGACCTATTCTTTGAATAATGCCCCCATCGGCGACGTTACATGTGTACGTACATATATATATATGTAGGTATTGGCGCATCAGTAAATAAAATAAAAATGTGATTTAATCGCAACGGTTTGATAGATCAGTAATTTAACCTCAAGCCACTTCTATCTTTTCTACGTTCATTATTACATACAACACAAAATGAAAGTTTCTTCTTCAATAGCAAGTTTTCTACCTTGATATTAAAGCTAATAACACTTGAAAACTAAATAAAAGTTTTCCTGCAGTAGTAGATTTGATTGTGGTTTTTGTGTATAACCCAGACATTTTTTTAACCAAACTGTCAGGGTAGATTTATATCAAGACAAGATCAGGTTCAGCTAAAAGAATTTACTTACCAACACCTACGATGGCCTCTAGGGACGCCAAATTTTGAAACACTTTTGCTAATTTCAACATAGCAAATTAGTGAATTGAAATTTTTCCAAAATATAGAATATATATGAAAATGTGTTCTCAGCAGAGATGTGCAAAATGGTTTTTTAAAAGTATTTAAATACAAAATGCAAATACTTTTTTGATTTGTTATTTCAAATGTGAAATACAAAATAGATTTCCAACAAGAACAATAACGCCCCCAGGGAACGTTAGNGAATTTTTATATTAAGTAATATTGAATATTGATTTGTTTATTATTGCATACATACGCTACAAATAGGATTATCAAGCTTATAAAATTAACTAAATCTCCGAACAAAAAATCCGTCTTGTGTACAACCAACTTTATATGTACGTCAGAAAAACAACGCACGCGTTTTGAAGAAGTTCGACTAACAGAAGCCCGTTTATGTGTTAACCCTAATCCTAATCTTTTTTCTTTGATTCTGCCACTAAACCGCCGATATTTCTTCTAACGTTCAACAAACCTTGTTTAGTGCTATTAATTATATCGGTATTTTTACAATCATGTTAATTCAAAAACATTTCCGTTTAGTTAGATCTGGTGTAATTGCTTACTTTCATTACATTTCAAATTTCTTTGTTGGTTTGTTCAGCTCAACTTTATGATATTTCTTTAAAAATTTCTTAAACTGTTTAGGCCATAAATCTCTTTCTTCTATTATTTGGCTTTATGATATTTTGTGAATATTCATATATATTACAAAGACAAAATATACGTGAAGAATTCAAATAGTTCCTGGTAGTATAAATAAGGTTTTTCTGATGTCCTACTCGTTTTATTTGAAAACATTTTAGTAGAACGAAAATTCAAAAACGCAATTTCCAAGTGGTTTCCGGATAATTTTCTATCTTACGACTGCACAACAACAAATATTACCTACTAATAAAGAGTTATACATAAGTTCGAAACATTATGTAATATGTTTGAATAAAGTAAAACTGAAACGTTCATTTTGTTCAGAAACTTGGATACTGACTTTTCAAAAACGTAAATTCAACTTCAGTTTTATATAATAAGCAGAGCATATCTGCAGAAACCGCTTTTAAACAAATACGTACTGTCTATTTCGATTTGTTAGAATTGTGACCTTGAAGAAATCTGCGGGAAGAATACACACTAGGCGTGAGCAAGACAGAAATAGTTGGAACAAGCTGGAACGANAGTATCTACTAGCTTTGAAGGATGCAGAAAAATTCGGAAATCGCTTGAGAATGTCTAAAGAAAAGTTATAAGAATTGTTATGGAAATTGGGTCCGAATATTCGAAACATTATGTAGTATGTTTGAATAAAGTATAACTGAAACGTTCGTTTTGTTCAGAAACTTTATAAATATAAATTCCTTGGATACTGACTTTTCAAAAATGTAAATTCAACTTCAGTTTTATATAATAAGCAGAGCATATCTGCAGAAACCGCTTTTAAACAAATACGTATAAGCCAAGCAAACAATGAGCGCAATAATCATCAAAATATCGCTGCTAAATAAATGAATATAATGAAAGCCAAGTTAATGTGTGTTTGTTCTGTTCAAGTATATGTACAACTAAGCGGCTATTACCGCGGAAGAGCACATTATGAGAGGGTTAAACAAAAGCGCCGTTTGAGTTTCATAGGTTGTGTCGCGTCGAGTCGGCGTCCATCGGCGTTGGCGTCGTTGAAAACGGAGCAACTGTACACCGGGGCACTTCTCCGGAGCTAGTAATGCAATTTAGGACGAGTTCGAATTTCCACTTGTAAGTTCGCACGTGCTTCCGGAACGGAAAGGAAAGGCCGGAACTGTAGCCATGTAGCCTTTTCATCTCGACCGTGTTGTGTTTTTACGATGTGCTGAACAGCTATTTACTGCCCAGCTCACCCTAATACGAGGGTGGATTGATAAGTTTCCGGCCTGACCAAGAAAAACAAGGTTTTTAAAAATTTTTTTTTTTTATTTCTCAACATAATCTCCTCCAAGGCTGATACATTTCTCATAGCGGTGTTCCAGTCTATTAATGCCATCTCTATAGACTGATTCGTCAAGCTCCTCAAAATAACCATTTACAGCTTCGATTACTTCTTCATTGTCCGCAAATCTCTTACCGCCAAGCCATTTTTTGAGATTAGGGAACAGAAAATAGTCACTCGGGGCTAGGTCTGGAGAGTAAGGAGGGTGCGGCATCAATTCAAACTTTAGATCGTTGATTTTAGCCGTCGCAACGATTGACGTGTGCGCTGGTGCGTTATCGTGATGAAACAAGATTTTTTTCTTCGCCAGATGAGGTCGTTTAATTTTCACCTCGTGGCTCAAACGTTGCAATAAGTCTGCGTAGTATTGACCAGTGATAGTATTACCCTTTGCAAGGTAATCAATGTATATAATACCTCTTGCATCCCAAAAAACAGTAGCCATAACCTTGTTCGCCGAAAAAATTGTTTTTGCCTTCTTTGGAGTTGGTTCCCCTGGTCCAATCCACTGTTTAGACTGTTCTTTGGTTTCAGGAGTGTAGTGGTGGACCCACGTTTCGTCAACGGTTACGAATCGACGCAAAAATTCGCTTGGATTACGCTTATACAATGACAAATTTGCGGTAGAAATGTTTTTTCGAATCAATTTTTGGTCGACTGTTAGCAAACGCGGCACCCATCTTGCACAGAGCTTTTCCATATGCAAATGTTGGTGCAAAATATGTTGCACACGTTCATATGACATCTTACAGGTCTCAGCTATCTCACGCACTTTCAATCTGCGGTCTCCCAGCACTATTTGATGAATTTTTTCGATCATATCTGGAGTTGTGACCTCAACGGGGCGTCCTGAGCGAGGCCCATCAGAGGTGCTCACACGACCCTTTTTAAACTCGGAAACCCACTGCTTAACGGTTGAATATGACGGGGAGGATGTCCCCAGTGTTGAGTCCATCTCTTTTTTAATTTCCTTCGGCGTTAACCCCTTCAAATAAAAGTATTTGATGACAGCACGATTTTCCTGCTTTTCCATTTTTACGAAAACCACAGAGGCGTCTTGTTCAGCGTGCTGTCAAACCTACACTAGCAAGGAGATCGGGCTGAAACTATAGCTACAAGCTATCCAAGGATGGTACTATAGAATGTCACCTCAAGGTAGGCCTAGTGGCGTCATCTCTTGGTTAGGCCGGAAACTTATCAATCCACCCTCGTATACCACAGCTAATACGTACGCTTTTACTTGACCAGAGGGAAAAAAAAGAAGAAAGCCAACACAAACGACTGCCTACATGTAACTAGACAAGCTAAAAAAGATGTATATGACAAATACACATATTTAAATGCTAAAATTTTTTAATCGATTTTTTTAAAATGTGGTTTTTTGCTAATTGTATCCATATAGTGCAAGGTGCGGATTCATAAGTACCTTGAGGCCTACACTCACGATACAGTTTTAATTGATAAACTTTAGTGGATCAAACTAAAATCGATCAAGTCAGTGGTTCCCATGCTTCAATTCACGAAACGGTTATATTAAAGATGATCCCAAGTAAAAGTTGTTACTGCTTATTATTATGTCGGCTCGGGATAACAGGCATAAGAAATGCCATTTCTGGATACGGAATTGGATTAAGAGGAGAAGTCTATTTGCAACTTCAGAAAATCTTCTCAAAGTATCTACTAGCTTTGAAGGATGCAGAAAAATTCGGAAATCGCTTGAGAATGTCTAAAGAAAAGTTATAAGAATTGTTATGGAAATTGGGTCCGAATCCAAAGCCAAAATAATTTGGACTAATAAGCATTGTCAATGCCTGTTTCACTGATTCTAGATTTCAAAACTATTTTTAATTTTTTCATGCACTGGATTCATATTGGTTTTATTTTATTTTTTATATACAGAAATACGGTCTATTTTCATTTCCCTTGTCATGACATTTAAGCATTTTCTCTGGTATGCAGATGTGTATGCAGTATGCGATGTGATTCCAACGATAGTCGTGACTATAACATAATTTTAACAATGCAGTGGAATAAAATCAAAAGATTTAAGTCGATTAACAAAGAAAATACGACAAATGGCGCTGTAAACGCCATCTGTAGTACAGTGCTACATTTTAGGATTACGTATGCTTCAGCAAGGTCCATTTTAATATATGGATATCTACTTGCTGAAACGAATCCTGGCGTAGCTCACCTCAACAATAATAATAATAAAAATAATTCGAAGTGGTCTGTATTCTGTCGAAACTGTCAGACGCGGATCGCGATTTCGATCTTACTGGATCTCATCAGCGCGTCGCAGGCAACTCCGACAGAACACAGACCAACTTTTACCTGCTGTCAGTAACTTTAAGGTTCATTATCTCAATTTTGAATAATAAACAAACCAACGTTAAGTTTACAATTTAAATGTGTAGGTATTTAAAAATTTAGGGTTATTTCTTTTAAAAAATCAATAAATGCTTAGATCCGCGCTGGAATTACGAAGGTCCAGCAAAAAAATCAGCTGGATTAAATTTGCTGCTGGAATAGTCCAATAAATTATTAATTATACGAGTTAAATGAAATCCGACATGTTCCACAAAAATGATCTGTTATTGCAAAAAATACACCTGGATATTGCCTAAGGAATTTCCATTTTCTTTTATAGTCTCGATAGACTTTACCAAATTTAATGCCTGTATTTATGCTTGGAGATGCAAAAAATTTAAAAAAATACCTTTTGTTATTCATCATCTGTTAACCGAAATTTTTTAAAGCCATTGAAATTAAAAATAATAAATCTCCTTTTTCATGTGGAAATGGTACGTTTGCCTTGTATATGTACATAACAAACTTTATTTGGAAGGTCATCGCAATAATATAAATCAAATTTTAATAAGAATTAATTACTACTTTTAATAACCGTTAATTGTTTTTAAACATTATACATTAACATTCTCTTCCAAATTGTATATTAGTTCAAATCGAAATAACCAAAGCTGGTAATATTGCATCTTCAGTTGAAGATTTTAAATTAAATGTTTAATTTTCAGAAAATAATTTCCTACTCAAAACTGAAATCAATCTCCATTTTACACTTTATACAAAAATTTTAATAAGCTCGTGTACCTATAAATCGAATACTTTATAAGAATGTATCTTTTCTGATTGAATTTTTAGATGCATTACCTCCAAGAAGTTCCTATTTACTCTATTACAAAGTATCGCCCTCAGAAAATACTTAATATATACTGTAAGGAAACTTTCAAAACCATCATAAAAACAAATAAATTAGACTATTAACAAAGATAAATAAGACGTCAACAAAATTGCTTTCAATTTTCAGTAAATATAGGATTGATTGATTGATCTACAGTATTGTATGTATTATATGCATTTGTATCTGTTCAAAACATTGATTGTCACTGGTTTTAGTTTATCTGAAGCTCGGTCCTTGGTTGTATAACGAGTAAGTTTTCGTAATGTAAAATATGAATGCATCGATAGTTTGTATCAGCTATACCTACGTATTTTCCGTTTTATAGAAATCGAATTTATGTACATGTTCTTAGGATTTTGTTTGATATACAACCTACAATTCATCCATAGCCGGAAAATGCTTCAATTGTTCTGCAATCCACTTCAGACGTGTCATCATTGACGTCCGCTTTTTGAAAGTTATTAGATTTCGCTGTTTACTGTAAATTCGATTCATGAAATTGTTATCCATAATGCGAGGAGAGTAACCTCGGGAGAATAAACCGACAACGAAATTTTCAATTTGTGCCACCTTACAGAAGAGAATGTAACCAGTACAAATGTAACTGAAACTATTTACCGTTACTTTTCAAGCAATCGATAAAATCAATTATTTCAAATCGGCTTGCACTCGTCCGATTACCTACTATCTTTAAAAGAAAAATACATCATTCTTTCCAATTTTAAAATGTATTTAAGAATGGCAAGAAAAAACGGAAAAAGTATTTGCTACATGCATACCATGACTTATAATTCTACATTCTGTAAAATTTTATAAAGTTGCAGTAGCAAATAATTTCTTATCAAATACTAATGTATGTGTTGTTTACAGAATTCTTGGATTAATGATTTCGATTTCAGTCTACCTATCTACCAATAGTAATACTTATTATTTTTAAATTTTTCCTTCTCTGTTTTCTGCATCGGTATGAGAATTGTTCACGCCTTTTTTACAAATTAGACAATTAGATGTAATAGTCGAGGATCTCAGAGCCGTCAGACATTACTTATTTTCTGAGTAACTAAATGGGTAGGGTAGGGTACAGTTAGTAGGTACTATGAACGTATACATACCAGCTAATTACGTAAAAACATTACTCATTTTTATTTAAATCGGAGTGCTAATTTCTATATGTGAGACACTTCCCATAGGCGGTAATTTCTGCCAGACACTTCCCATCGGCGGTAATTTCTGTCAGACACTTCCCATCGGCGGTAATTTCTGTCAGACACTTCAAAATTCGCAAAAAAAGATTGTAATTGTACTTATAGTAGTCTGAGTCTTCATTTTTAAATATGGCACTTAAGAAACTATTTCAATACTTTTTGTAAGCAGCTAGACCAAAGGCCAAACATCAACACAATTAAAATATTATTATGTTATAAAGTCATCTAATTATCGCGCTTATATACTTATACTCACGACAACATTTTAATTATGGCTAGGGGATGTTTGGCCCTTACAATTAGTCTGACTGTTTACAGCAAATATTGAAATTTGAATAGTTCCCTAATATAATATTTAAAAATGAAGACTCAGACTGAAAGTAAAATTACGATTTTTTAACGAACTTCCGGCAGCAATTACCGCCGATAGGAAATGTATGGCAGTGTTGATTATTAATTTTTAACAATATTCTGTGAAAAATTAAGTAGAAATCAGCACTTAAACTAAAAAAAGTGAGTAATGTTTTCACGTACTTTCAGATATATGCAAACGTCCTAAGTGCCTACCAACCCTACTCTATCCCATCCAATTTGTTACTCAGAAAATAAGTAATGTTTGGCGGCTCTGATCTTGCATTGTAATATTGAGAGTCATCGAATCAAATTATTTTTAGAAGCAATTAACGAAATATTCTACATTACAATTAAAGGATAATATCCACATGAATTATGCTATAAATATTTAAAAGCATGACATGAGTGATTTAATATTTATGTACCTGAATACTAAAGCAGGTGAATTTCAAACAGCCATTTAAAAATCTGTCAAATATTCATTCGTTTTGGAATGGCGGATTACAATATATGGTAAATACATCAATCTCCGATACAATATCGCCTTCGGCTTTGTCAACAGAAGAGAAGAAACAGTAGTACCTACCTAAGTAATATTAACTTCGGAATGTTAATATTTGTACTGATATTGCAATTGAGAACATGTATCCCAACTACAATTGTTAAAACCAAATACAGTCAACGGTATCTAGTGTATTATTAGTGTGAAACGCATATAGTTCGTGTCAGGTACTTCGATAAATCGTAGATGCCTAAATGTAGCAATGGTTCTTTAAAGATATCAAAAAAGTAGCATGCAGTTCCAATAGAATGAAGCCATGAAGATAACAAAATGCCATTGAAGCACTGACATAATCAAGTAGTCAAAAGCTTCAGGGCTATAAATAAATTGGATTCTTAAATCAATACTCTCTGCACTATACTATAAAATATTCTAAACTGATGGTTGAGTCATTCGACGTCACTATTAAAAAATTGTCAAGTACTACTCTAGCCATTATATTATCGCAAAATCTAATAAGTAGTTACTTTATAAGAGGGATATTGCGAATACTCACATCTACATCTGCAACCGCGGAACATCAGCATAATTTAATAACTGTTTTTGTTGAAATTTGTACTGATTTTTTCGGTAATTCGGATAGCAACTGACAAAACAGTAATTTTTGAATGTTTCATATCAGTTTACTGAAAATCGGTGGTTCTTCACTGTCGTATATGGAGATACTTACTAATGTTTTCAGTAAATTTAAAAGTTACTGAAACTTCAGTCATTAGTATAAAAGAGATGCATGCGCGCAGCATATTGTTTCTGATAACCAATAAAAGGGATCACGTTTGTGTTAACCGGTACGAGTGTTCAAATAACAAATTATTTAACAGTGTATAATAAACATTGTGATAAAATTATGCACTTGAATTTACTTGATTTATTACATGGTAAATATATGTAAAATGAAATAATATGAACTAAATCGAGCATAGGATATAACCTACAATGTATAGATTTTCATGTTAAATGAAAATAAATAATAACATAGAATAATCACTAGAAATATTAAAATTATTTATTTATTCATTTATTACTAACTTATTAATTTGTATTAAACATAGAAACTAATTTACTGATTTATTCAGTAAAACAGTTGCTGTTGTTTTCAGTACTTTTAAAAATTACTGATTGATTCAGTAGACTTTTACTGTTTTACAGTCGTATGATTAACACTGTGAGAGCGAGTCAATATTCACTGAAAATCAGTCATTTTCCACTGTTTTAATTTAAGAGAGTACCTAGCAGCAAACGTTCATATTGTTTGGTAAAAATTCCGTTTCTTTTTCTTGTATGTAAACAAATTCCCATTTGTATACTTTTCTCTATTAGTATTTTCATAAATTGCTTACATTCTTTCAAAAACAGCACAAAAACAATGTTTTATTAAATAATTGCGCAATTTTACCGATACTTCGATACCCGTATTGCGAACAGTTATAAAAATGTAAATTCGGTTTTTAATTACCACTATTTCGCTTAATTGCACCTAAACTGCACCAATTCTCTGTTTACAGAAATGAACCGCAAAGTTATTTAAAGAGGCTTTCGCCTATTTTGAGGTTTTACTGAGAGTTATAAAGCTTTATATCGGGTCGGATTTTAGTTTAATAGTCCGTTTTATATTTGAGTTTTCTCCTCTAAGAGTAGATAAATTCTGCCGAAGCGTTATCCTTTCTCCATTCTTTGTGTATATATTTTGAGGCTATTTGTCTTTTAACAACCGAAGTTTCTTGCTAAAAGGACGGCAATACGCAATGCTAAAATACCTAATTAATACAATCTCAAATCCTAAATAGTATAAGATAACAACAAAACAAAATATTTAACATTAATAACTTTCTGTTCTGTACGCTATAATTTACACGTTTTTGACGTAGTACGTTGAAAGAATTGTCATAATTTTGTAAATAATTAAATTCGCTTTCTAATTACGTATGTTAAACATTTTTACTCACCAGCGGTTATGGTTGTAGCTTGATTCTTATATTGTAGATATTTATTAATGTTCTTGTTAGGCCTGAAAAACAAAACGAAAATTAATATCTTTACAGTCCGAGATAAAAATGTTCAGTCTCTCAGAGCCTGTGAGCGAGACTCGAGTCTGCGTCTCTCATCGAGTCTCTCTGGTGTCGCTGAGAGAGACTGTCAAGAAAACTGTTTAGCGTCTCTGAACGAGAGACTCGAGTCGCTCATAGAGAGATCCTCATTTCGTATCCAGTCTCTGAACGAGAGACTCGAATCTCTAAACGAGCGACTCGAATCTCTGAATAAGTGGTGTCTCGATAAACATGATTAAAATTTTCTAAGTTTAACATAATTCAGAGATCCCAGTCTTTCTACGAGAGACTCGGGTCTCTCAATTTTTCACTTTTATTCATTCAGTCTCTCTGTGAGAGACTCGAATCTCTGAATTAAAAATTTTATCCTTCGAGTCTCTCATACAGAGACTGTGAGAGATCCATAAAACACCTAGGCAATAACTGAGAGACTGTGAGAGACGCTCTGAGAGACGTTGAAAGACTCTGAGAGACAGAAAATTTTTGTCTAGAGAGGGTATAATTCATTTAAAGTATACACCATTGTTATTATGAAATAAACAAACTTTGAAACATTGGATAGGTATTTCAGGAAATATACAAAAAAGAATATATTTACGCAAAAAAGAATGTAATACATATTTCTTAGTAAGTCGTAGGGCGGCTTCACGGATGTTAGGCTTATATAATAAGTATACGCATATGTAAATAACGTACGTGTTGTACTCATGCAGATTCCTTCGGTTTTAACTGCGCCGTTCGTAATTTAAATTTTTTTTTTTGAAAATGTAAGCTCGTATTAGAGAAACGTCGCTTTACATTGCTGTCGTAATAGCAGTGTCTTAAAATAAGCGATTTAAAGGGGGCGAGCGATTAATTTAATAGGAGAAATATTAGCGCGAGCGCGATGCGTATTCATAATCCCGCGCACCCCAATTTACGTTCTTAAATGAGCCATAGCGGATGTAAGGCAGGCTCGGGGTGCGGCATATAAAGGAGAAATTCTACAAGGACGAGATGGGGTCGCAGGCGGACCAGCGAATGATCGCTGGCTCGTTCGTCGCGTCGCGTCGCGTCGCGAGAAAAGGATCGGTTACTTGTTAGGCTCGGGGATAATTACATTTCCATAATTTTGTTAATATGCAAATTCCGTAGTACTACACTCTTTTAAATATGCATGCGCTTCGAACCAAGTCGTTTCTCTGCTTTTCAAAGATTTGCCACCAAATAACTGCCGCACAGTACAACGAAAGTGCAAAAATTGGTTCGTGGACATAACCGTTAGAATTATCGAATAATTATTTTTAAACGAAAAGGAAGATACTTCAAAATAGCTCTAGAACAGCGCTGTCCAACTTATCATAGCCCGCGGGCCATATTTTCTTCGCCAAACATTTCGGGGGCCAAGAATATTTATAAATGTAGTCAGTTATGTTAATTAAAAAAATATTATATTTACACTTAAGATAAAACTCTAAAATATTCGTAATTTATCAATGATAACATTGTGACTGTAATTGTTTAGCCACAATATCAATAATATTAATTTAGTAACATAAATTTATTCATAGTAAAATGTACTTTGGCGGGCCCGCGGGCCGCCAATTGGACAGCCCTGCTCTAGAACATTAAAAACACCTTTCATTGTTTAATTCGTTCTTACAAACCACCTAATCTAAATAAACTAATTGTTGAAACATACTTCAAGTTTGTAGATTCTATTCTAGATCAGAACTTTATATAGACGAATTGTTATTCGCAATTTTAATATTAAATGTATGTAGGCTTTCCCGGCCGACGTCTGTTGTAAAAAGTGTGAACGGGCTTTCTGGCCGTTGTCTATGGAAATTCCTTCCCGACGTTTCGCCTGCAACTGCGGCAGGGGTGACGAAGTGGACGTTGCGTTCTTTAGTTGCATCTCGGTGGTCGCTCGTTAGATTGTGATACTATAACTATACTATGAACGCGGCGATCACTTCACCACCCTTGAGAATGCTTACCACAGTTGTAGGCGAAACAACTTCGAAATATTATTATTAATACTTCTTCAGACGCTCATAGCTACTCTTATCATTGTCCTTTTATACTTAAAATCCTTGTCATCCCTGTCTAATTATTACAGACGTGAATTTCAACGTGATTCGAATTATACGCTTAAGTCCAATTCTAACAAAAATAGCATCTAATGGTGGCGTAGGACTGATATCGAGCGGGTTTGGTTCTCTGGCATGAAGTGGGTTCATTCACGCAAGAGTGACGGTGAAGAGATTTAGTTCGACACGCGACGTCGTTCACAATGATTTCTTCTTCGGACAGCGAAATCGATCAAGACATGTTGGACTTTATTAATTTAGCCAATATGCAAAAAGACAAGAAGTATGCTTTGGATGTATCCCATATGGTTAGAGAAATGGAAAACATACGAAAGATCAAGGAAAAAGTCAAGAAATTAACTTCTCGTCGATTATTATTATAATAATAAAACTCAATGTAAACACCGTTTTCAGTACGTAAACAATATATTGACACCTAGCCTGCAAGTAGCAATGGTACTTCATCCACGTCATGCGTGGTGTCAGAATCGCGTGGTTCGCCTCCACCAGGTCACTTTAGTGTGCATTGAGCCATAAGTTTACACCAAGGTAAGACAAATGTACCGAAAGGTTTAGACCATTGCTTAGCATTCGGGAGGACGCCGGTTCGATGCTGAGGCAGTATATACCACAGATAATTTTTCATTCTCTTCTGTCTTCATTTTGTCCGTCTTATCTTTCTCACCTGAACCACCACCCACCTATCCCACCTATTTCCACGATTCCCGAAAGGAAGCTAAAGTGGGTCTTCCTACCTACCTTCCGGCGTAGTCCGGAGGGACTGCCCGCCCACCAGCATTAGTGGCTGGTGGGAATGAAACACAAAAGTTTTTTTTAATAACACAAATGTGCTCCACGGTCGCACCGCACCACACCAGCACCTGGCGCTAATTGTGTGTGACTTAGGCCTTAAACATGGGTTGTTGAAATGTACTTGCTTCCATAAGACATTTCAGACAAGACACTGGAGACATTTCGCAATAGAGCAGGCGATTGTCTTACATTAGTACCAATTTATGCTTACAAAAGGGGAAGCTGATTTCATGTACACTCTAATTTTTAGTGATTCTTATTACGACTTTACTTAAATTTGTATAAGCACCGAACTAACTCCGATAATGATTATATTCAAACAGCTCATTAAAAATGGAATTAATGCTCTAAAGTCGTTACTCGTATATATAAAATAAATATCACATTTTTTACGAGTTATGTAGTTATTACATTTTTAACTTCCAAACACTGTACGTTGCGGCGACGGTGAAGCGAAGCGATGACGGCGCTAGTTTTATCGTGGCGTATAAACGTTAGTCACATATAACGTGTCCGGTTATACCTATTCTAGTTTTGATTAAATTAAGCAGCGGACTAGTTGGCCTTTTGTCCCGTTTGCCGGTCGTTCGTTTGAAAATTGCTGCGCCACACACATACAACCCCTCGCATACTTACACAAACACACATACACATATTTTGCAGCTGATAAAAATCTTTTCCATGGCAACAGGAAATTTGCACACAAATCTGTTTGTTTTACATCCACATCAAACACATATACGATCCCATTTCGCCATAATAAAAAATGCATCTGACGAATTATTTCCGCGCCTAGTACATTATTAGGGATGTTTTTGGCTAATTACACCTTAAGAATGTTTCTGATTTCTCTTTAAACTGGAAGAAAGGATACAGGTTGGTAGATGCGTAAAGAAATGCCGAAAAAGCTAATTTGGTTAAGTGACTTCGAGGTACTGTCTTCTCTCACGTTGTTAACACAGCATCTACTGAAAACGTTAGCTGCAGTTGTCGGTGAATCGCCTGACCCTAAATTATTTATTTTAGGTATGGCCTAAAAGCCTTAATTCTTAATCTTATTTCTACTATTGGGATCTGTCAAATGGGAGGAGCCTAACAACATGGCGCCGATTAGGGAAAATTTATCGTAGTTCCTATAGTGTACCATGCAATTTCCAAGTTTTTAAATTACGATAAAATGATAAGTATTGTCACAGAATATGTGATTGGGCTGACACAAAGCCTCGGAAAGGAAATTTCGTTGAAGGTGAGCATGTTTTTAATGCCAATCAAATTATAAGTATTTTTAGTAGTGCGACATACCGATGATGGACAAGACTATATAAGGAAGAGCATGGGAAGAAGGAATGACTGAAAAACTTCTTTCATTTCGACGTAAATTTCGGAAAGATGTATATAAATCCTTTTATCAATCGGTTGCTGTTGTAAGGGTAGACCCAATATTTCCGATTCTTTGTANTACTGTTATCTAATTAGTTTCTTGTTGTCATGTTCAAGAAAACGATGAAAATCTATCTTCTTTTTCAAATCCTGAGCGTGCAATTGTTTTTATTTTTATGCAGAAATAGTTGCTAATATACTTCGCGTTATTACCTAACTATAGATAATTACTTTATAATAAAGGATACAGGTTGGTAGATGCTTAATGAAATGACTAAAAAGCTACTTTTGTTAAGTGACTTCGAGATACTACCTTCTCTCACGTTGTTAACACAGCATCTACTGAAGACGTTAGCTGTCGGTGAAAAAAAAAACTTTTGGGTGTTTCATTCCCACCAGCCAGTAATGCTGATGGGCGAGCAGTCCCTCCGGAGTACGCCGGAAGGTAGGGCGGAAGGCCCTCTTCAGCCTGCTTTCAGGAATCGTGGGAATGGGTGGGTGGTGGTTCAGGTGCGAAAGATGAGACGGACGAAATGAAGACAGAAGAGAATGAAAGATTATCTGTGGAATATTACTGCCTCAGCATTTGCCTAAGTGATACAAGTAAACCACAGAAAAACTTAGACCAAGGCAGACGGACCCGGAATCAAACCGGCGTCCTCCCGAATGCTAAGCAATGGTCTACACCTCTAGGCCATGCGGCTCGATATTGTAGGTGAATCGCCTGACCCTAAATTATTTATTTTAGGTATGGCCCAACAGCCTTAATTTTTAATCTTATTTCTACTATACCGATTTTATTTATTACGACCTTGGTTATAGCGACCATTTTGCTACAGCGGCGTTAAATCTAAAAACATTTTTCCACACGGGCTATTTTTTGTAGCGTTTCTGAAGCGATGCAGTTGCGTGCTTCAAAAGCCTAGCGCTATAGTCGCTTGAATCGCGCGGCTAAATAGTCGTGCAATTGTTGCGCTTCACTAAGAAATACATTTACTTAAGTTAGCGCTTCCACACTGGCGTATTTTTAGTAGTGCGACAGACCGATGTTGGACAATGTCGACGTGCAAAATTTCATAATTTCAAACACTGCATTTGGAATATCTACTGGAGCAGTGCAGACTATATAAGGAAGAGCATGGGAAGAAGGAATGACTGAAAAACTTTTTTCATTTCGACGTAAATTTCGGAAAGATGTATAGAAATCCTTTTATCAATCGGTTGCTGTTGTAAGGGTAGACCCAATATTTCCGATTCTTTGTATTCTTCTTCTTTTTTTTTTAATTTCTCAGAAGCGCTCCTTCGTCTTTCTTTTGCGTCTTCGTTTTAATAACTGTTTCTTTAAATTTGAAATAGATACGTTACTACATCGGTTACAATATGGAATCGCTGCAAAAAGGCGCTCTTTATACATACGAGCTAGCAACTATCGCGATACTGTAGCGCAACGGACTACATTAAGCTCCTCTTCGTCTTTCTTTTGCGTCTTCGTTTTAATAACTGTTTCTTTAAATTTGAAATAGATACGTTACTACATCGGTTACAATATGGAATCGCTGCAAAAAGGCGCTCTTTATACATACGAGCTAGCAACTATCGCGATACTGTAGCGCAACGGAAGCGCTACAAAAGTAGCTCGTGTGGAAACGCTCAAGTCCGTTGAATTTAAAGCATACTTTAGTACAAAATCTATGTGGCTATAGCGACTTCGGATGTAACGCCCAGCTCGGATGTAGCGACTATTTTTAATGAATCATTTGTAACAAATCCCTAATAATCCCATTCAGATATTGCGACCAGAATCGGCCGCAAAAGACACAAAGAGCTTTCTTATCTTTTGTTTACAGTTGCAGTTGTCAGCAAGTGTGGTAATCTTTACCGTTTGTTTATAGACGAAAAATTGAAAAATAGTGAAAATTATATATATACGTGTCTGTACCTCTATCTTTTCCTGTAACGACTTCCAGATATAACGACGAAATCACAGTGGTCCCTTCGTCATTGTTATACCCAATATCCACTGTAACTGGAAATGATATGACATACGCAGCAAGAACTAGACCATTAATAAAAACGCCAGAATAGAAACACCAACCACTGGAATGAAAATACTCGCAAGTCACTTAGAAAACAGACAGACTTTCATTCAAGAAATATAGAAAGAAGGTTATGGATATTATGGTTACGTATAATAGCACATAGTATTATCAACATTGACGATACAACCATATCAAGTTCTCTCAATATCTCATAGACGGATAAAATCAAAAATATAGAATGATTAAGAAGAAAATACATACAGGGGATACTGACATGATGTATTAGAATAAAGAGGCAGCTAAAGACAGAAATAATAAATCTGGATAAAGGGGACTGGAATAACAAGACGAATGGAAAAAGTGGTTGCAAGATATAGCTACATGACATCTGAGTTGGAACCATCCAAAGGAGTTTTCTTAAATAAAATATATTAGACCACCTGAATGCAAGATTGTGTACAATTTATTTTTACCCATTTAAAGAACAAACAAAAACCTATTTCAGCAAAGATTCAGTTTCCTCTATAAGTCTAACAAAGCTAATAATAGAGTTTGTAGTAATTGTCATCACAGAGTCGTCAATTCAAACATTTGCTGGACAAGCCCCTCCGGCAAATCTTCCTTTTTTGAGTCAATCTTAATTTCCCGAAAATTATTAGCATGCAACAGCAATAGTCAATAACAATTTTACCTAAGGATAATTATTAAAAAAAAAAACTGTAAATACTCATCAACCATATAGGTTTCATAGCTGCTTCAGCTCAACTTTAGTTAGTCAGATATGCTGCAAGCGCACTCTAACGGCGAGTGTGATATCAATAGTAAAAGAACAAACTAATAACTAACAATAACAAAGCAATCAGCAATCCTAACTAGTAGATATTTATATGTAGCTAACATTTGTAGTATTGATAGCGATGTACTACATGAAGCTTTGGATTAAACACAGTCGAAAGTTTGGAGCTTTTTTATAGATTTGTCTAGGATTAGTTTAAAAGCAGTACTGTTACACAACGGTAATAAACGTTTCTTGAAAGAAACTTGTGAAAATCTGAAGTTCGTACTAAAATAAAATATGAAGAAATATTCTTTGAATATCTGTGCAGATTTTAAATTTATAACTATATATATCTTTTATGAAATTATGGATTTTGTCCTCTTCAGCCGCGATTATGGTTCAAACCCGTAAATAAGTATCATGTCACAACATTGTTACAACTATTATATAGTGTCATACTGACCTACACCAACGTCCGATGTTGTATTGCTGAATTGGTTTATTGAACCTGCGCATTGATTAACTAAATACAAGGTTCAAACATTAAAAGAATAAACAACTGGCTGTAACACAAACACTTTGAATCGCACTTAATCTAATCTAACAAATAACTCTTGGCTGATTGAATGCGGCGTTGCGTTGTCTTGTATATTTTTTACGAGGGACGGATGCGGCATTGAATTATCGCATTTTCCTGCGTGATTCTATCAATACCGGACAGGCTTTTGCCTGTATTTTTAACTATTTCGGTCTTTTGAAACAGTAATGAACAATTTTCGGATAACTCATAGATCGTTTTTATTAGTTTACGCGTTTACGATTTTGTATATCAAATTTCCCCTTCGTTCAAATATTTACCTATCGAGATATACATGTTAAAACTATCGTATTGTTACGCGTGCACGGGAAATAAAACGAATCAATCGAGTGCAGATGATACCCACGATGTGTGGCCGTGTTCTTTTATTAGGCGGATTTAGATTAATGCCGTTGTATTTGTATTTACAGCGCGGAAGAGCCTGAGCATCACTCATAAATTTGTGGCTAAACTCCTGCGACCTATCGATCGCGTCGACAAATTTATAACCCCATCCTGGCCAGGAAACCGTTAGGATGAGGCTGGTATTCAAAAGCTGCCCAAAAAAACGTAATCTAATAATTCTCGGGAGAATGCGAACGACGGCTGGTACACTTAAGAACTGGGACTCGATGCATCTTATGTAAATTCACCACTGTACCATTTCCGGAAACGATAAATCTCCTCTAATGTACGGACTGCACGACTTTATTATTTAGGCACGGTGTGAAAAATTGGAGAGAGCAGAACGAACTTTTCATAAAATAACCAAAGGAATATACGATAACAGTGAACGATGAATCCAGCAGTATACTGACTGTTGAATGATCACATGCACACAATATGAACGAATACATACATAGAAACGTTGGTTTTTATTTAGGAAAATATATAATCCTACGTAAATTTAGTAAAATCTATACATATCATCATCATAAGGTCGTCAGTCCTAAAACCGATTAGACACGCACCTCCACTCTTTCCTATGCTGAGCTAATCTTTGCATTTCCCTAAAACTAGAACACCCCACACCGTTAACTATTTATGAACAGTAATCTAATCTATGTCTACCTCTACTCTTCCTAATTCCTGTTTCTGCCTCTAATATGTCTCTGACTAGACCTTCATCCCTGAGAAGGTGTCCTACCAACATATCTCGGCTATTTCTTATTCACTTCCATAGAGTTCTCTGTTCTCCTATTCTTTCTAATTTCTAACATTTTCTATCCACGGTATCCTCATTATTCGCCTGTAACACCACATTTCGAACGCTTCTAACCTTTTCTTTTCCGCCGCGTCCACCGTCTATGTTTCGCACCCGTACAACGCCATGCTTCAAACATACATCTTTAACAATCTTTTTCGAATTTCTAAATTAATCGTTCACGAGCATAGAAGTTACTTCTTTTTATTGATGGCGACTTGACCCTGCGCTATCCTCTGCTTTATACCCCTACTACTTCTTCCGTCCTGACTTATCTGACTTCCTAGATACCTAAATTCAGTCATTTCTTCAATTTTTCGTCTCCTATCATTCTATTTGCTCTTTCCCTACTTTTTCTTCCCTTGCATACCAGTATTATATTTATTTACTTTCATACAATATTGTTTTGCCAATACAGCTTCCATATTGTTAACGAAACAAAAAACAAAGATAACCGTACGTGATCTAATCCATCAAAAAAAATTTTGTTAGTTATAATTTAGGAGACAAGGAGAATGAATACGCTTACCCTTACGTCACTTTGAAAGTTCGTGATTGTCAAATATTTTTGGTACACTTCGGTGGTCAGATTTTATTCTATCGCAGGATTAATTAATATATGCAGGCACCAAAAAGTTAGGCACATACCCAGAGAATACACTAAAAAATTAAATACATTCAATATTTGCTGATTGCAGACTAAATGAAAACCTTTTTTGAAAACAGATAATGAAAATATTTTTATAAAATGAAAATTTTCTTCAATTTTGTGTAAATATGAAAAATGAAAATAACTTGCTTTATTTAAGTTGGTCGTGTATGTGAGAGTTTTTGTATCTCAGAAAAAGGGATGCGTCAAGCCCACGTCCTCTTGTAAGCAATTTTAGTTACTGTTTTAATGCGATGACTAACCGGAAATTTGAAACCCAAAAAAAATTGAAGCATCATGTCAAGCTCTTGCGGATGAAAAATGATCGGCACCTACTTTCACTCATCCGGATCTTTTCGTTATTTTTTTTTTTCCCCCATTTGACATCGTTACTTACAATGACGGAAATTAGAACGAAACCTTCTAAATAAACAGTGATGGCTGTTGTCAACTTAACCAATATTGGTTTAAGCCCATAGTGGAAGGTTATGTTAAAGGCCCCCATACAGTTTACGAATTTGCATCAATCATTAGGCAATACTGTATATTGATTAACAAGAAACCAGTGGAAGTCGACCGTTCATCTATTACACTGGCCAACAAAAGAAAGAAAATTGTTTGTTTCCTGTAATTTGTTTTTGTTTCTAACTCATTTTGGCGAATATTTTTTAAATATGTCAATAATTTTTCTGTAACAGCTTTTCTTTTGGAGTTATAGCTAACTACCCTCATTCACCAATTTTGTTTAGATTTTTGTGTTTTGCCGGTTACTAAAATATATTTTATTGTTGTTTTCGATATGACTTCCTCAAGAAGGTGTTTTTTACATAATCCAAACTGTTTTTGCTTTATACGAGGGTGGATTGATAAGTTTCCGGCCTGACCAAGAAAAACAAGGTTTTTAAAAATTTTTTTTTTTTATTTCTCAACATAATCTCCTCCAAGGCTGATACATTTCTCATAGCGGTGTTCCAGTCTATTAATGCCATCTCTATAGACTGATTCGTCAAGCTCCTCAAAATAACCATTTACAGCTTCGATTACTTCTTCATTGTCCGCAAATCTCTTACCGCCAAGCCATTTTTTGAGATTAGGGAACAGAAAATAGTCACTCGGGGCTAGGTCTGGAGAGTAAGGAGGGTGCGGCATCAATTCAAACTTTAGATCGTTGATTTTAGCCGTCGCAACGATTGACGTGTGCGCTGGTGCGTTATCGTGATGAAACAAGATTTTTTTCTTCGCCAGATGAGGTCGTTTAATTTTCACCTCGTGGCTCAAACGTTGCAATAAGTCTGCGTAGTATTGACCAGTGATAGTATTACCCTTTGCAAGGTAATCAATGTATATAATACCTCTTGCATCCCAAAAAACAGTAGCCATAACCTTGTTCGCCGAAAAAATTGTTTTTGCCTTCTTTGGAGTTGGTTCCCCTGGTCCAATCCACTGTTTAGACTGTTCTTTGGTTTCAGGAGTGTAGTGGTGGACCCACGTTTCGTCAACGGTTACGAATCGACGCAAAAATTCGCTTGGATTACGCTTATACAATGACAAATTTGCGGTAGAAATGTTTTTTCGAATCAATTTTTGGTCGACTGTTAGCAAACGCGGCACCCATCTTGCACAGAGCTTTTCCATATGCAAATGTTGGTGCAAAATATGTTGCACACGTTCATATGACATCTTACAGGTCTCAGCTATCTCACGCACTTTCAATCTGCGGTCTCCCAGCACTATTTGATGAATTTTTTCGATCATATCTGGAGTTGTGACCTCAACGGGGCGTCCTGAGCGAGGCCCATCAGAGGTGCTCACACGACCCTTTTTAAACTCGGAAACCCACTGCTTAACGGTTGAATATGACGGGGAGGATGTCCCCAGTGTTGAGTCCATCTCTTTTTTAATTTCCTTCGGCGTTAACCCCTTCAAATAAAAGTATTTGATGACAGCACGATTTTCCTGCTTTTCCATTTTTACGAAAACCACAGAGGCGTCTTGTTCAGCGTGCTGTCAAACCTACACTAGCAAGGAGATCGGGCTGAAACTATAGCTACAAGCTATCCAAGGATGGTACTATAGAATGTCACCTCAAGGTAGGCCTAGTGGCGTCATCTCTTGGTTAGGCCGGAAACTTATCAATCCACCCTCGTATATGGTGAATATATTTTGAAAAATATTGAAAACCTATATCTTACTTCGTGAAAACTGCGTATCTTCAATACTTTAAAATAGAATTGTGCTATCAAGATAAGCCATGGGTTCCTCATATAGTATACCAGAAATGTATTGTATGTCTACGATTGTGGTCCTATGGAAAAATGGATGCAATAACTTTGTAACACCCATGATTTTGCTAGAACCTCGAAATCACCATGACGACTGCTACTTCTGCGTTTGGAAAATAAATGGAATTAATTCTGGAAATCGAAGTTAGTAGTCGTATCCTAAAATACCTTCTGCCCTATGACCTCAACTGAAATCACGAGAGGTACAACCTAGCAAATCTAAAGACCCTTATACTTAAGCTTGGTATAATGAAACAGTTTGTGAAGGCGTTTGACAAAAGTGGTGAATGTTTCAATTTTTTTTCACGCAAATTTCCAGGATTAAGTAATGAAAAAGCAGGAATTTTTGATGGGTCACAAATTAAGCAACTCGTGAAAGATTCTAATATTATCAAAGCAATTACTTAAGTGGGATCGAAAGCACGGAATTCATTTGTTTTAGTTATGAGTAACTTTTTAGAGAACAAGAAATCTGAGAATTATGTTGAGCTCGTTGAGTACATGCTTTCGAATTTACAAGAGCTAAGATATAACATGAGCATTAAAATTCACTTCCTACACTCACATTTAGATCGATTCCCACAAAATCTGGGTGATTTTAGTGAAGAGCGGGGTGAAAGAAAAAAGAAGGTGGGACTCCCATATGATGGCCGACTACTGTTGGAGTTTGCAACTAGATCAACCTGATGTCGTTCATTTAAGGAAATCGTCTAAAAGATCATCCGATAGTGTAGATTAGAAATTTTGATTACATGTATACTAATTTTTTTGTATTACTTAGTCGAAACAGTAAAATTTTATATTTCAAAAAGTAAAGCTGTTAGTAATCATCCAATATTTTTTTCATAATCGGGGCTATAGAAATACCCAATAAAAGTAAAAAAATTAAGGAAATAAAAATGGTGTTGACCAGTGTTATTCATACTGTTATCTAATTAGTTTCTTGTTGTCATGTTCAAGAAAACGATGAAAATCTATCTTCTTTTTCAAATCCTGAGCGTGCAATTGTTTTTATTTTTATGCAGAAATAGTTGCTAATATACTTCGCGTTATTACCTAACTATAGATAATTACTTTATAATCAGTATACTAATTCTGTTTTAATTTCCTTTTGCTTTGGAGAATTCTTATTTTTTTGGTTTTGTGTATACTGCTGCTGGTGTTAAAAATACCGCTTTTTGAAACTTCCGCTCCTATAACAAACGTCGACAAATATTACAAACAGAATTTCATTACTTCACCTTATCGTCTTGTAAATATATCTGATTGTATCATTAATAACCCTAGTAATAATGTACAATTTTTTACCTAAGGCTTTTTATAGAATCTATCTTAACAAGCATCAAAATAGATCAAAAGATTGATCTTAGAATTTCGTAAGCAAATGACTAAAACGACGCCATCCTACGCAAGTCACAACCAATTTACTCGAAAATTATTAGGTCTTAATACAGATTCAACAAAGTTGAAAAATGAAATATTGAAACAAAAAGTTAGTAATAGATAACCGTTCCTTATTAGCTTTCTCAACATTTTTCGATATTATGTTCCTATTACAAAATAACAAGCGCTGATGTGTCGTTTTACGAAAGTTTTATGTGTTGTTACTCTCTACAGCCTAAATTGTAGTTTCACTAAATCTGAGAAAACATCGCAACCAATTAGAGGTTCAGAGGGTGATTGATTTTAAAAGCGCCCTTTTATTCTCTTTACAACTGACTAAATTATTAATGTTTGATGTTTGCCCCCCTTCTACTTCCAAACATAACGATCTGATTAGCATAGAACTATAGTAAGTATGATGCACTGGTTATGAAAAACATGATTAAATAAAGGGTAGAGATAACTAAGGACACTTGGACGATTTCACAATAATTGCCATTATCAAGAGTATAAATCATACATAACATTGTAATTCAATTGTCAAGGATCTGTTAACGAATTAGATTCTATAAAGAGAATCCAAAATTATATTAAAACATAAAGTTATTTTCTAAATGTCCATCACGTGCTTTTATTTTATCTATATTAACTTATATTTTCGCCACTCTCCACTAGCTTCCTTTGACAAACCTCTTCCACTGTCCTAAAAAATCGACCACCCATTTCTTAATATTTTCTTCAGTTGACTCAAGTCGCTCCCATCCTCATTCACCAATTCACAGTTCTACTACCCTCACATCCTCCTAACACATGTTTCAGACATTCTACCTCCCTATTACATATCCTACAACATCTGCCCTATTAATTCTTCCAATGTTTACATCCCCTACACTAATTCCCTCTCCTAAATCTTCCTTCCTTAATTCCAAATATCTTGGCGCCCAATCCCCTTGTCAGTCCCCGTACAAAATGTCCCTCAGCCTCGCCACATACCTTGATTTCTCTATTTTTCTTAGATCCTCTACCCTTATCATCTACCTGTATCTGTTCCTCATCAATTCCTCTATATTGACCCCTTTCCTAAACCACTTCCTCATCTTTTCCTAATTGATTTTTAACTTCTTTAAAGTCTTCTCCTTAGTTCCATCATAAGTACATTTTATCGCTATTACTAATAACTTTTACTTCACATTTCATTCCTGATATCCTCTTCGTCCCACCTCCCCAACCTCTCCTTATGTTTTACCACCCTTTTTATCAATTCTTCCCACATACTCACTTGATGTATCTTTTATATAAAAGCTCTATCTGCCCTTTTTCCCCCATCCGCATATTTTCACCCCATAACGCACTATACTCCTCACCAACACAATGAATAACGTCAGCCTCCTGCCCCAATCATCTCTACATAATTTCTGACCTAATAAATAATAAAGTAACCAGAAATTTGTTAAAGGTTTGCGTACCGTGTGGTATACGTGACTCACACCATTTTAATTTCAATATGAAATATTCTCAATTTTTACCCACTACACATTCCTCAAATTAATGAGGAAAAATTGTTGCTGTCGTCACACCCCCGCCGGGAATCGAACCCGGGCTCTTTGGCTTTACGCACCAATGCTTTGACCACTAAGCTTAGTGATCAAAGCCAAAGAGCCCGGGTTCGATTCCCGGCGGGGGTGTGACAACAGCAACAACTTTTCCTCATTAATTTGAGGAAGTGTGTAGTGAGTAAAAATTGAGAATAAACTAACTCATTTAGGGAAAATTTCTACATTGTATGTACATTTCAATTTCATTGTTTTTAGGCAAGCATACCTACAATTCCTCTGTTGGTTTATAAAGCAGATAAAACAAATACGTAAAAACGATAAAAGCAATGTTTGTGCCAAAAAGTACAAAGGTATAAGTATATAAACACTTTCAACATCAGATATTTTTTTCAAATACATCATCCGCCCAGGTATACAGATATAGTGGGACATCAGCGGAGAGGTTTTTATGTAACATTTCCGCTACATTTAATCAGTTGCTGGACCGTTACCTCATTTTATGGCCTCTCACTGCTGACCATCGTCCTTATCATTTCAAATACGTCGTCCTTTTTATATCATATTTCCTTATTATAAGTGCCGACTGAGCCCGGTTTCACACATTTCATCAGGCAAACTGCCAAATAACTACAGTTCACCGCCATCAAAATGATAAATTCATTTTTACGTTGATCCCATTCGATAAATTACTTTCTTGTCTTTTTATATTTAAGTTAAACATCAATTATTTAATTCAACGTATGTCCTACTAAAAAGAACCATCAGGAACTTTATAAAACATTTTATGAAATTTGTTTGGCGCCTCCAACACTATGAAGCAATATACTGAAAGTTTTTTTTATCGTACCCCTTGTCGAAAATTCGATGTTTTTCCCTGATATCAGGGCAAGAAATCATATTTACTCCTTATTAGGGAAGTATTTTGATATCCACCACGGGATTTTCTACCCTCACCTTCGGCTCGGGTGGCAATTTCTAAGCGAAACATGTTAAAATACGTTCTCGATATCAGGAAAAATCGCGCTTTCGCAATTCACATTCGGGAGGGTAATACTAGGTATTAAACTATAATATTAGATGTACCATATGTTACTGTAAAAACCCAATTTCAGTTAAAATGCGATCAGTCTATGAATAACTATCGTAGTTTTAGCATTTCTCTTTAGCCAATTCCATTTTTGACTCTAAAACTAGAGTTAACAAATATTCTCGGTTCATTCTAGTTGTGACTAGGCGCATTTTGGTTAAAATTAGTCTTTACGACAGTGTTCAGTAAATTCTGTTTCACGTAAACTTTGTAACTAATATATATCTGTCCGGTTTTACATTTTCTTTTTGCCTATGCAGTCAAAACTAGAATTGACTACTGAAGAGAAGTGTTGATGATTTCTAGACAAATTGTGTTTTAATTGAAATCGGAAACAGTAATATAAGTCCAGTGAATGCAATGTAAATCTTTTTGGGAATGTGATGTTTGTTCAAAAGATTTTCAGGGTTACACTAATTTAGGATAGTTTTTAACACGTTGATGTTTAATGTAGTGGCAACAGCAATAATGCTGAGATGCTTGGGTCTTCCTTGTTTTCCAAATAAAGCATGCCTTTAAATGAAGCGTTCTCGTCCATACTAGTTTTCTAAAAACAAAATGGTGCAGTTCATCTTTTTCTAACCTTATTCGGCATATTTTCAACCGTTTTATAGCTTTCATATGAAAGACATCAATAAGAAGACAGATAACTCAGGATGGAAGTAGCAGTAGAGATATAAAACAGAAGATAAGGCAGGGTGGAGTCGCTTTTCAATAAAAATAAGTCAAAAGAAATTCGAAACAGATTGTTAAAGGTGTACGTCTGGAGCGCGTAGCTGTACCAATGAGAAACGTGAAGGGTGGTCACTACGGTAAAAAAAAAGTTAGAAAGTTTCGAAGTGCGGCGTTTATAGGCGAATGATGAGGATACTGTAGATAGAGAAGGTTAGAAATGAAGAAGTATTAGAACGAATAGGAGAACAGAGAACTCTATGGAAGTTAATTTAAGAAATAGGCGAGATAGGTTGATAGAACACCTTCTCAGGCATGAAGGATTAGTTAGAGACAAATCAGAAGCAGAAACAGGAGCTAAGAGGAATAGAGGAAGACCTAGATTAGATTACTGTTCGCATATAGTTATGGAGTGGAATGTAGTTTTAGGGAAATGCGAAGGTTAGCTTAGGATAGGAAAGAGAGAATGTGCGTGTCCAAATAGTTATGATGATGACGATAATGATGATGATATAAAAGACAGCAATATCTATATCTTACTAATGTTACTATTAACTCATTTTTTCCAAAAGTAGACTTATAGGACTTATATATACATAATATAATATATACCACCTACCATTCTTAAAAAATCGGCTCAAATAAACTTTATAATGTGTCTTGTACACATATGGTTGGTATGTAGTTTTCAGAAAAATATATTAAAACTTTTGTCGCGATCTGTCTCTTCCATTTCAGTGGTCTTCCTTTTTTTCGTGCGCCTGTTTAGTAAAAAATATAAAAGTAGAGACATATTAGAGGCAGAAACGGGAGTTAGGAGGGGTAGAGGTAGACCTAGATTAGATTACTGTTCGCAAATAGTTAAGGATATGGGTTGCTCTAGCTTTAAGGAAATGCGAAGATTAGCACAGGATAGGAAAGAGTGGAGGTGCGTGTCCAACCAGTCTTAGGACTGACGATCTTATGATGATGATGATCAACGTCGAAGTATCGGCAACCACCCTGTATTATCCATAAAAATATAAAAAACATGTCACTCGCAAATGGAAGTCCTAACTTTTACAAATGAATAACTTCGTGATTGCCGATTTCAGTTCCTTATTTTTCCGTAGTTTCTCTATTTGCGTCGCATTCCAGTGAGAATCGCACAAAAGACGACGTCTGTCGTTCTCATAGTCGTCGCAAACTACGTAAGACGTACGGATAGAAAAGGAACAGCGACTGTGAGCCACCGAAGACTCGAACGACAACCTCCTTCTCAGGGGTCTGTCATTCCCTAATTGCATTAAAACTTCCAGCAGCCGTTCGCCGGCAGCCCTCTCGCATTTGTCACTAAAATGTACTTCATATTTCATCGTGGCATAATTCTAGTCCAACATGAACGGACCGTCAAGCAGCGCCAGTAGAACTTAATAGCGTTTTAAACTTAATGGCCGTAAGCGTTTTTTGAAGCCATTCTTACCAAACGATCCTTCGTTCCGGAACTAAATTGTTGTCGTTTCGTTATTTCTAGTTACGTTATCTAAACATTTCTAAAAATACAAAGCCGAGCAATCTACGAATCATTTTTCTTTAAGGGACAGAATAATGAATTTTCAAGAAAATGTCGAATAACACTTCAAAGATATCTTCTGCGACATCATTTTCCTGCTGATCGTAATTCATACAATATGTCTAATTGTTATATTTTATATTATAATTTAACCTAACCTAACTGAACGCTATTAATAATGAAAAAAATTACGTAAACCCGGAATGTTCAAGTATACCAATAATATAAGCGTGAAATAACAATATTCACATTGCTTATAATTTTTATTTAGCTCAGTTAACAATAATTTGTTTCCTCTGTCTGTCGACTTTCTTTTTTATTAACATTCTACCTACATGATTGAAACAGAAACTTATATTGTGGAATATGGGCTTGGATTAGGACTTTTTTCTATTGATTGCGTATTTTATTACCGCAACAAATGGATCGTTAATATATATTTCTCATGCTATAAATTTCGATAATACGATCCGATGCCAAGAACACTAATTCCTTTTACAATTTCGAACGGGTAAAAATCACACAATTCAGCTATAAAAATGATAGAGAAAAACACATTATTTTCGTTATTTATAAATGCTAAAATCTACTTAGATATAAAGTTTGTCTTCTTCTAGTTCAAACACAATAATGTCAAACGTTATGTTAGAATATAATCTGGAATTATTTTATACCTACAGCACATGCTACGAAATTGTTATGATAAACTAGATTACTATTTTCCTGATGGAATTCTAATACTGTTTCTGTTTTACGATTTTCGATCTCACTTAGGAACTAAATCGCAATGTCTGCCCAATAAATTTGCAAACTGAACTCGCCATAACTTGATTTAACAAAATTTAAGGCTCATCAAAACAGTTCCCATTTGTGGTAACGCACTTGTCTTATCTTCGTTCCCATTGTTCAAAACTTCCCTGGAAGTCTTCAGTTTCAGTCATTTAACAATATTATTGTCTCCACATCTCCCTAGTACCGCCCCCATGTGACCATTTTACATTGAGGGACCAAAACTAACGCAAAAGGCTCTGTAAGAAGGATAACGTAGTGTGGTGATAGAATCACGGAAGCACATTGCTACAATGCATAGTCCATCCACTATCATCACAGATGGGTTTCATACTAACTTTAACTTTTGGGTGTTTCATTCTCACGAGAAAGTAATGCTGGTGGACGGGCAGTCCCTCCGGACTATGCCGAAAAGTAGGCGGAAGGCCCAGGAATCGTGGGAATGGATGGGTGGTGAATCGGGTGAGAAAGATGAGACGGACGAAATGAAGGCAGAAGAGAATGAAAGATTATCTGTGGAATATTACTGCCTTAACGTTTGCCTAAGTAATCCAAGGAAACCACAGAAAAACTTGGACCAAGGCAGACGGACCCGGAATCGAACGGGCGTCCTCCCGAATGCTAAGCAATGGTCTAAACCTCTAGGCCATGCCGCTCGCTTCATACAAGGCGCACGATACCTTAAACGCTTGAGACCCTCCGAGTCATCAGCCATCACCCTTCCATGAAAACCAAAATTTGAGCAGGTCTCTTCCATTCCAAGCATCATTCGCTGTTCCTGGCTTTTACTGTGATGCAGATTCCATTCATTACCATCACAGACCGGTTTCATATAAGGCGCACGACACCTAAAATGCTTGAGACCCTCTAAATCATCAGCCATCAGCCTTTCAAGGAATCCAAAATTTGAGCAAAGCTCTTCCAGTCCATGCATCATTTGCGGTTCCCAGCTTTTACTATAATCCACATTCCATCCATTACAATCACAGACCGGTTTCATACAAGGCGCACGATACCTCAAACACTTGAGACCATCTTAGTCAACAGTCACCACCCTACCAAGGAAACCAAACGTTTGAGCAGTGCTCTTCCAGTTCATGCAGCCTATCTCCCTTAACTCTTGCTCAGGTATCACCAACTTTGGGATGATTTTTGCACACAATTTTCTTAACTCCAGATTTTGCGATAAACTCATATGCCCCATAAATTTTCGTCAATTTACATCATTATCTTTAAATCGGCGATTGGAAACCTCAAAAGGTCGCAACTTCAATATTTTCATCAACACTTAATCTCAAGAATCGTTCTGACACTGCGTTGCGTTTGGATTTTGTACGTCTCTTACTAATACACACAGATGGTTCAGTATGTCTGCCTCCTGCCACATGGTGACATATATAAAAAACACTGCATAGGTCAGATTGCTTGTAAACTATTGGCAGTTCGCTCTTGTATATTGCCAATTCCGAAAATCCGACAAAACGCGTCATGGACTGTCATTTGCATGGAATTTAATAGCTACACGTATCAATATTATATTCTCAAACACCGTATTTAGTGCGATCGTTGTTTAACAGTTATCGGTGTTACATGGAAATTGCATACGTACATACTACATTGCACGCACGCGTGCATACGAATAGGTAATTCGAATTTGTTATTATTATTAGCAAGCTGTACAGTTTGATAGCGTCATTCAAATCCAGTTAATTAATTACAGATTCGGGAGTTTAAAGTTGGTATTAAAACATGCTTTTCACGTGTTACATACCTATAGATACATGTATGAAGCATAATAAACCATAATAATAGGGGCAACGCATACGATAGATGCCGGAACAACGAATTTGCAAAACATGGTTACACGCACATGTTTACTAGCATAAAAAAGCATTATTTTTAGGTATTACCTATTAATCTTTTGGTATTTAGTTATTAATTCTGAACATTTTTGTAATGTAGAAAAAGTAGGGAAAAAGCGAGTATAACGATAGGAGACGAAAAATTAGAAGAAGTGACTGAATTTAGGTATCTAGGAAGTCAGATAAGTCAGGACGGAAGGAGTAGTACGGTTATAAAGCAAAGGATAGCGCAGGGTCGAGTCGCCTTCAATAAAAAGAAGTCACTTCTGTGCTCGCAAACGATTAATTTCGAAATTCGAAAAAGATTGTTAAAGGTGTATGTTTGAAGCGCGGCGCTCAGGACAGGAAAGTGTGGAGGTCCGTGTCCAACCAGTCTTAGGACTGACGACCTTATGATGATGTAATGAATGTATATTATGAGAAAACGCGTGTGTGTCGGTCGTCTTGTATTGAGTACTAAGTCAAATGAATTCTTTGTCTGAAGTTTTTGACGTGACAACGTCTTATAATTCGATGGAGCCGGCTGCACGCACGATAAAACATGACTCATGCGGCGTTACCTCGCTCTGAGGCGTTCCATTTAAGGCTTGAAGTGAAAGCGAGAGCGCGGAACGAGCGACAAAGAGGCACAATCGGCCTCCACGTTCGGCAGCGTTCGACATCTGTCTCTCTCCTACTTGAGTGAGCGATGCGTCCGCGTGGACAGCTGCTATACAATAATACATTTCCATTTACCTCCTTCTCTATATCCATACAAAATATCTATCAAACAAATAAAATTAAAATTTTCTTTTGAAAAATGAAACCATTCCATCAGTATTTTCTTATGACGTTGTCACGTTCAACTATCGTCAGTAAACCGACTTTACAGACAACCGATTTTTGATTGAAATTAACTTTTGAGTGTTTTAAACCCATCAGCTAATAATGCTGGATGGGCCGTCCATCCGAACTACACCGAATGATAGGGTAGGAAGCCCCCTTTAGCTTCCTTTTAGGAAATGTAGGAAGGGCCGTGTAGTGATTGAGATGAGAAAGATGAGACGGACGAAAAGAAGATAAAAGAGAAATGAAATATTATTACTGTCCAGGTATTTTCTTAACGCCTAAGTGATCCAAAGAAACCACAGAAAAATTTCAATCAAAGCAAATAGGTCTATACCCGAACCTAATGCTAAGGTATGGTCTGAAGTCTAAGCCTCTAGGTTTCTGTTAGAGCACGTTGCAGAATACTTTATATTACTAAACTCTTTCTGTGGACTACTTCGAAGACCAGCATCATTGCCCTCTTTGCCACCACTTGCTAGCAAAAAATAGCAAATTAAACGGATCATGAGCTACATTCAACCCACCTTGGATGTGCATCCACAATTTCCCTAGGTATTAACTAAATGGCGGGATTAAACTCCGCACCCACAAGATTTTCAGAATACCTTTGATTGATGTGCTTCTCGTAGACGTTGGCGACCGTATATCGCATTGATGTGAAAACAATGCCATTTTAAAGGGTAAAAAATATAATAGAAGCAGAAGGAGTAACGAGCTTCTTCAGAAATCCTTCCATCTTCGATGCTAGATGTGGTCAATATCCTAAGGAAGGAGAAGCCTCCCAGAAGCAACCTGACGGGGAATAAAGCACTGACATTGCGATAAAAGAAACGTAACCGTTCTTCCGATGACCGAGGACTACAACAAGAAAATTGAGGAACTGTTGGGTCCGGAAACCGTTGAATCGGCGATGGAATAACCTCTAAAGAAGCTCATTTCTCAACGTGAAGATATTGAAGAAAGGACTAAAAAAGAAGAGTAGAAATGTATGAACTATTAAATACAAATAGTTTTCTTTTTGCATCACCGGTAGCCGTAATTCAAGAACGAGATACAGTCAAGATCTTGAACATCTTGTTCATCTTTATGTTAATCTTAATCTCTTATAATAAGCGTCTTGTTTTTGATATTCTCTTGGTTCTCAGACAAGATAAGATCAACATATTCTTGATTCTTGCGGCAACCCTATTAAGTACTACCTGAACGATAAATCGATATATCGAAAACTTTATTGAAATCGTATAAAAGACAAATAATCTAGAGATAGGAATGCATTTAAATAAATTTCCTTTGGATTTTTAACAATTAAAGTGAATTAAATACGTTACCGAATACAATAATGTCCTTTGTGTTTAGAACAGTTTGAGTTGATCTTGTTTAACGAACTATTTTATTTACAAGTGGAAATTCCGCAGAATCCATTTACTTTGAGAAAGACAGTTTGTCTTACTTTACGAAACCAATTCCCTACCTAATGTAGACAATTCAGTACAAGTTCGATAGCATTCTATCTAGAAGTAAAAGACATAGGTATATATGTCTACAATACAGTCTAACAAAGGGAAGTAATTTAGTTGCATATTTTAAAGCGGTTTCGTTTTATCTTTAAAGATTAAAATAAAATACAAAGTCATCTAGACGTACCTTAATAGACATAAAAAAATCTCAAAACAGGAGCTAATTAGGTATATAGGTACCTTTTCTAAATGGTAGGCAAAATTATTTAGAAGCATATTTGTGGTTTATCTAAACGAAATTGATATAAAATATCATACTTATTCATATTCCCCTTACCGAGCGGCATGGTCTAGAGGTTGAGACCATTGCTTAGCGTTCGGGAGGACGCCGGATCGATTCCGGGTCCACCACCCACCCATTCCCACGATTCCTGAAAGCAGGCTGAAGAAGGTCTTCCGTCCTACCTTCCGGTGTAGTCCAGACGGACTGCCCGCCCACCAGCACTAGTGGCTGGTGGGAACGAAACATCAAAGGAAGACTAGAGATGTCCAACGTAGTTTGCGACATCGACTCCGAATTTGACTTCAGAAATGCTCCAGTACGTTAGAATTTTGAGGTATCCGAACCTCAGATCCAAAACTGACGTAATTATCAAAACTAACTTGTATGGTTATTGATTTCGATAATTCTAGTACGAACGCGGAGCATTATTTTGAATTTACATGAATGACTATAATGTACTTACAATATGAGTAGTAGGAATCAATAAATTTTTTGATGGAGACGCAGGAAGTAAAGATGAAAAATCGAATAAAACAAATCATATCATATTGTGACATTGATGGGTAACCAAATGAAGCGTAGCTTTGCACTATTTTCTATCGTATGTGGCGATAAGTCGTTTCTGTGGTACGAATTTCCATTATCGACAGGAGGGCGTACAGGTGGAAAAGATAAAAGCTGAAGGCCTAACGGTGTCAGTTAAATATTCATACGTTTATCGTATAGGTCCATCGCTGATGGCGGTCTCATAGCTGGACAGCCACGACCACGTAGTACATTTTAATTGAAATACTTCGGAAAGGTGCCACGTATCCCAGTTCTATAAATTGCAACAGTCCCAAGAGTAGCTCCGACCAGTGACCCGAATGAAACTAATGGATCCAGAACTCCATCATTCATTCTGTCCCTCTCTGCCCTTTTGATATACAACCCTTACACCAACCGCTTGACTCGAACTAACGGCGTGGTACTATTAGATCATTGTATCATCTGCTGTGATAATTTTCCAATATACAGAGCGTTCAGTTACGTAATGAGTTTTAATTTTAATTTTAATGCTTTTAGGATTTCAGAAAATTACAATCAAAAGTCAAAATATCCTTATTGTTATAAACATTTGTTGTTAAAAAGAAACTTTTAGAGACGGTAATCTATGATTTATAGGGTGAAAAAATCCTTTCTTATTTCGAATTTAAACTGAAAATCTTGAAAAAACACAAACAGCTGTTTCAAACTGATTCAAACCACTATTTAAAAGAAGTAAATTAGTATATTCGAATTCCGAAATTCGACATTAACTCAAACATGAATGGGTGCATTTAGGAGGCTCGAGTTAATGAATATTTTCTACGAAGAACAAAATAATGCCGAGTATTAGGAATAGATAATGAAATAGCAGGATGCTAGTTCATAGCGCAAATTGTAAAAATAAACATTTCGTTTCATAAACTAGATCCTTTTTTATTTTTAAATAAACAACCTGCTGGATCTTGTTTCTTCTCTGCACGTCTGATTAAAAAGTTACTAGCCAGATAGTCGTCCGAAAAACGCTAACGAAACTACAAACTTCAACTTTTCAAGGGCTCTCGTGTTTGTAAAGGTTGATTACCTACCAAAAGCAATTAGAGAATAAATAGAAACGAGGGCAAATAAAGTGATTGACGCAAATTACATTTTGCTACTAAAAGCCCAAATAGCGACGGCGGAAACCAATTTTGCCCTATCTAACAGGACATTTTTTTAACATCGGTATTAGGTACCGGTTGTTCCATACGGTCACAGTTCCACATTCCATGCAAAATTTATCTCAAACCATTTGTATCGCACATTTAGCGCACTCTACCCGTCGTAACTCACTGCATATCACACTAATTATGACCGACCTTTGCTAATCTACAGCTCTACTTTACACAGATGAAAGCTATCAATGATTTTAGTGGAAGTTCATATTTGTACTCGTGCAAGTTTAATCAACCCTACATTAGAATCAGTGTAAAATTGGAATGTAGCACAACAGCACATTAAAAATAAATAAGATTTAAGCTTTCGGAGGTGCATAGTTGATGCCAAAATATAAGTCTAACTGCAAATATGCAATTAAAAGTATTTAAAGACAAATTGCAAATATTTTTGATTTGTTATTTCAAACGTAAAGTACAAAATATATTTCCCTTTTGCATGTTAAATGCTACATGCAAAATACGTACTTTCAAAATACATTTTTCAATTAAATACTTTTTTGTAGTATTTTAAGAAAACGTTTGCATTTGCATTTGCTCATTTTTTAAATATTGGAGTTTTTCTAGACTAATAATAGTGGTGTTTGCACTATATCATCAGCTGCGAAGATTAAGTATGATTCATATTTTTCTGTTACAAATGATTGAGATATAGGTTTTCTATATTAATGTTATAGTTTCTTCAGTTTAGCAGCAAACATTTCTTCTATATGCTAATCTTACTTGCCTTTGTCACCGTTTTAATTGGAAAAAAGACACTGTTGTCAAAACAGTTTGCTTAACGTGAAAGACCAGAGCCAAAATATTCATCATCAATCATTTTGTATCAAAATATTTGCAACCCCTTTTTGTTTCCGATTACATATTCTAATAAGAGAAAGAAATTCATTCATTTAAGTGAAGCTTTTCGAATCGTTTTCTAAGAATTTTGAATTATATGCATTTATTAGCACCGCAATATGTTGTAATTTTCAGTTTTACACACCTGCCATATATCAATTCGATATTGTTTTGAGGGCTGTTTTGTCATAATTCATAGAATTTCGTAGTTCCTTGTTAAAGGAACGATAAGTGGTGATTTGGCAGGTGCTGATATCAATTTGAAACTTCAAAATTGACATGAACATTGAACCCGGAAAACAATATTGATCCAATATTTCAGATTATCCATTTCCAAGGAGTTTAGAATGTTTTGAGCATTCTTCAGTTAAAGAATTAGAAGGCATTCATGGAATGTCTCTTTGTCCCCTTTTTAAGCTTCTGATACCTTCAATAGCCAATTTGAATGAACTTTCATTCATCACTTTATAAAATGTTTGATCGGTGATACTAGCAAAAATTTTAAGGCAAAAATATATTTTGCATTTTACAAATAGAAAATACGTTGCTTTTTTCAGAAAAGTATTCAAATGCAAGATAAAAATAGGTATTCTTTATTTTGTATTTGTATTTGTATTTCAAATAAATCCAATCTCTGAATAACATAAAGAAACAAAAGCTTCAACATCGTATGAGACCTTTCTCAAGAGTACAACTGTACTAAACTAAGTTTTGGCTGTTACAGCTTAAATACGAGGGTGGATTGATAAGTTTCCGGCCTAACCAAGAGATGACGCCACTAGGCCTACCTTGAGGTGACATTCTATAGTACCATCCTTGGATAGCTTGTAGCTATAGTTTCAGCCCGATCTCCTTGCTAGTGTAGGTTTGACAGCACGCTGAACAAGACGCCTCTGTGGTTTTCGTAAAAATGGAAAAGCAGGAAAATCGTGCTGTCATCAAATACTTTTATTTGAAGGGGTTAACGCCGAAGGAAATTAAAAAAGAGATGGACTCAACACTGGGGACATCCTCCCCGTCATATTCAACCGTTAAGCAGTGGGTTTCCGAGTTTAAAAAGGGTCGTGTGAGCACCTCTGATGGGCCTCGCTCAGGACGCCCCGTTGAGGTCACAACTCCAGATATGATCGAAAAAATTCATCAAATAGTGCTGGGAGACCGCAGATTGAAAGTGCGTGAGATAGCTGAGACCTGTAAGATGTCATATGAACGTGTGCAACATATTTTGCACCAACATTTGCATATGGAAAAGCTCTGTGCAAGATGGGTGCCGCGTTTGCTAACAGTCGACCAAAAATTGATTCGAAAAAACATTTCTACCGCAAATTTGTCATTGTATAAGCGTAATCCAAGCGAATTTTTGCGTCGATTCGTAACCGTTGACGAAACGTGGGTCCACCACTACACTCCTGAAACCAAAGAACAGTCTAAACAGTGGATTGGACCAGGGGAACCAACTCCAAAGAAGGCAAAAACAATTTTTTCGGCGAACAAGGTTATGGCTACTGTTTTTTGGGATGCAAGAGGTATTATATACATTGATTACCTTGCAAAGGGTAATACTATCACTGGTCAATACTACGCAGACTTATTGCAACGTTTGAGCCACGAGGTGAAAATTAAACGACCTCATCTGGCGAAGAAAAAAATCTTGTTTCATCACGATAACGCACCAGCGCACACGTCAATCGTTGCGACGGCTAAAATCAACGATCTAAAGTTTGAATTGATGCCGCACCCTCCTTACTCTCCAGACCTAGCCCCGAGTGACTATTTTCTGTTCCCTAATCTCAAAAAATGGCTTGGCGGTAAGAGATTTGCGGACAATGAAGAAGTAATCGAAGCTGTAAATGGTTATTTTGAGGAGCTTGACGAATCAGTCTATAGAGATGGCATTAATAGACTGGAACACCGCTATGAGAAATGTATCAGCCTTGGAGGAGATTATGTTGAGAAATAAAAAAAAAAAATTTTTAAAAACCTTGTTTTTCTTGGTCAGGCCGGAAACTTATCAATCCACCCTCGTACATAAATGTTGGGATCCTCTAAACCTTAGAACTGTAAAGAAGACTGTAACTGTAAAAATGCAACAAATATTGCAGACTTGAAATTAAAATTTCAATTTGAATTTAACCTCATCTGAAAAGCAATTAATTTATTTTGAGTGATCTATCGACTTCATTTCTATTAAAGTTTTAGCTAACAGGAATCATTATCTGTTTTCAGATGGTCGGAGGCTCAGTTTGGCGCAGCTGTGCGTCACTGATGATTATTCAGGTTGCGACTCTGAACACAATCGTCCACCAGTGCCCACCTGAATGCATTTGTTTATCTCATGCTCAGGTAAATAAACAAATAATTTCGAAGGTTTTACATTGTGTTGACTTTTTCACATCCAAATTCAAAAATAACCTTTAAATGTACAGCTTATGTAAAAATAGTCATTAAAATCTTTTAAAATTGTACCTATATCCTAAGTATGTCTGATAATTTCTACAAATTAATGACCACCAGGTCATCATTTTGTTTGTCTTTATATGCTCTGCAAAATTTATTTATTTGACGGACAGCTTCGACATTCACAGACATTATTACTTACAAATAAATGGAATATTTTCACGCATAGTGAAAACGGGCGCTTCCCCAGCACCACCTGCCCGTTACCTATAGTGCCAACTAGAGATGGATAGGTCTGTTACCCGGTTTGGATCCGGTTTAGTATGATTTTGTCTCCTTGCAGACTTTAAAAAAAAAATAAAAGCTCGTTGCAACAGTTTCAATTTAACCCTCTCGTTTAAAATCCGTCAACCAAGAATTAAAATTTCATTGGTTGATTGTTTAAACAACTTGTTTAACGGGACTTGATGTGGCGTGGGATGTTGTTGAGGGTGATATTTAATAGAAAGCCCGCCAGAACGAAGACATGAACCGTTAAACGTGGTTTTTCCGGTACACGGTTATCCGGTACCTGGGAAATTCACAATCCGGTGCATCTCTAGTGTCAACCTCCTTCAGTTATAGTTATTAATTTTCATAATACTAATTTTTCGTAGATTACAGAGTAAACCATTGTCAAGTCAACTTAATTATATACGTACTTGAGGGTCCCATTTTACACAAAAACATGTCTGAAAGTAAGAGTCCTATTTTAATTTTTAACAGTGTTATTCGAGACTGAAGATCACTATTAGGAACTGAGGGACATTAAGATTAGTCATTTTGACGGAATATTCTCATTATAAGAATATTGAGAATTTGGATTCTTGTCAAGGGAGGTATTACAGTTATTCACCCCATTTTCATGTACAACACAACCCATACAACTTCCAACGTAAAAATGATATTGTTCTATTTGATATATTGATAATCATCAAATGCTTTTTGAACACTTTGTATCAACTCATCAATTGTATTTGACTCTGCTTTCGATTTCCATACCATTCGTTAACTTGACAATTGTTTCGTCACTTTGTGGCTCCTTCAAAAGTTATAGAATTGTAAGTAATTGCAATAATTTAAAAGTACATATACTAGACACGCTGTCGTAATAAGACGAATCAACTCAAACCGTAATCTACCCTAATTAACAGTTCCGATTATCGCTTTCGACGTGTAACCTGTTCAGTTTAAGAAAAGATCACCAAAATCTCTGCAGTCGTTGTTTTTGGATGTTTATTTTATTAAAGAATATTTTTAACTTTCAGTTAAAAGAAAATAATAATTCAGTTAATTAAATAAAAATTGAGTGATCATTATAAAATGCAAGTATCAATTATGCCTACGGTAATCGTAACAAAATTGAAAATACCTGTGTTAAGAGGCATATATTATATATTTCCCATAAATTTTATGATACCAGATAGTCAAAACTTACAGTAATGAAATTTGACTCAGTTTAGTTAGTAAGAATAACGATTCAATCTTTATTTTAGTTAGAATCATTATTCATGAATAACCTCGAAGGTAGTTAGTAAACCATTCCGTGAGAAAAGGTCCAGACCTCAGTTATCAAGAGCATGAAAACAATGCTCAGAAAAACACGTGCTGCAAACTGAAAACTATTATTAAACGAGAACTGTAACGAAAGGGTAGGAACAACTTTCCCTGCTTCCGGATGACAATACACATCAACGTCAACTTCCCGACTTTAATAGACAACGTTTACTTAAGACATAAACCCGGAACTGATGAGATAGCTTTTTTACTAAGCTGTTGCCACTACTTCATTTGCATTCCAACGATTTCTTACGACAACGATATGGAAACAGTGCGCGACGCGATGCGTTAAGAGGACTAGCGATTCCCCATTTATTTCTCGTTCGCAAATGTACGTAAACATTTAACAAAATTACGCGCCAGCCAACGTAGTCATTCAATTGATTAAGACCAGAAGGAAACGTAGAGAAACAAACATCATTCAAACGTACGTCAAACAAATAAATAAGTATTCAGAAAACGTAAAAGAGAAAAATTTTATTATATTACAAACCTTATTAGTAAATGTTCCCAAAGTTTTGCGAAGCAATTGTCAGGGGAACCTTTAAGCTTTTAAATATTTGTTAGAATACATTTTTCGAATATGTTGTCATCAAATCTCTCTTCGTACCTTCTCGATTCACACCTTAATTAAATATGGCTTTTTTCGCCAATCTTATTCTCGTTTCTTACCCTGAAGATAAACTGCACCTAATGAATTCTGATTTTCCACCCTGTGTTATATTAGCATGCTGTTTAATCGAATGATAAATTTACAAATAAAGACATTCCTTGGTTAAAATATGGTTAGGTTATAATCACAAGGTTAGTGTTATGGTACGAAACGAGCATAAATTGCAAGATCAGTAGATACAACCAAACAAATAATTATTACACAAAATATTAATCACCCATGAAGTAGTACATTTCGTTTCGAAACCCCGAAACTAACTGTATAAATAAATCAGAATTAAAACCCATTTTTTGTTCAGTGTATAATTCAACTTTCAGTCAGTATTTTACAACTAAAATGACCAGTATAAAGATACAAACGAGTTTAAATCGTGTTGTGCAAGAAAAAATTATGTAATTTTGTGAATATTTTCATGCATAAACGAAAGCTCCAATTCAATAGCAAACATATTCATTTTGGGAATTAAAGTTTGAAAGTTTGCGATAGATTTATGTTTCTTCTTAAAGTCAAGTTTGGCTTATTTTTAGCAATTGTGTGGCGTTTTTATCCAAACGGTAAATAAATCCTTAAATCCTTACTACAAATATGTATCTTTACAAAATTTTTAATAGAATCACCACTATTGCGAATGTGTAACTTTTAAAGAGCAGAATTGCGTCTAGCAATTACTGTAAAATAAAACAGATATTGTGTTTAGATCATCAGTGTCAATAACTACAATAGTTCATCTGTATCTGCACGGATCAATCCAAAAAGCACAACTGTATATTGAACTAACTTGTAATATAGAAAATTTCCAAGAATTGTACGTCGTTTTAAAGGCAGTGGGCAGTCAATTACGGTGTACAATTCGGTTTATTTTCTCATTGCAATATAAGGTAGTACGAAAGAAAGAATTCATGCCATATATGGGTATATGTCGTTGAATAGTCCAGTTAACGGAGAAGAAAAACATCGATTTTGTAAGAAATCTTAACAGAAAACCATGTATTATTTTGACCTATTTCCAACTCCCAACCATTGTTGCATTGTTTTTTTTTGTTAAATTAAAATGTAAATTAAAGGAGCAGTCTCTTTGACATTATATATGTTATATTATAGGAATAAACACACCTACCTACAATTTGAGGTCATGATTGACTCGCTCGGATCGATAATAACGGAGGAAATCGAGAAAAACTGGAAAATTCATCTTTTTCTTTTTTAATTCATATCTCTGTTGTAATTGGATTAGTTACATTACAACTTAATTTATATTTATCTTATATTATGTACGAAAACCATTTATTGCTGTCGAATTTAATTATTAGTTTTTCGACAATAGCAATTTGAAGGTTTTCGTGCCTTCCTCTTTCAGCGAGTTCCCATATTCTCTCGTGCGATTTTAATTTTGTAAACAGATTTTGAAAGTAAAAGTGCCAATCTACAAAGTAGCATCTCGATTTTTCGTTTAGAAGCGTCGAAATAAGTGAAAAATGCTATCAAACATTATCCCAAAAAGTTTGTACGTATATTACGTACATATCTTTTTCCTGTACTGTCGTGGACTCACCCTCCACTGGGCTACTTTCACAAAGTGGGAAGAAGTAAAAAACAAAAAGCGAATACGGGTCCAATCAAAAAAAGCTGTAGGGAAATGTTACTCCGAATGCCAAAGCATGTGACCATGCAGAAATTGTTTTGATTTTGTTATCTAAAATTGATCTTAGGAATCGATTAATCACAAAATTTAATTTTGCGTTGAGAAATTTATGTAATTTTTTTATTTTAACGAAAAGATTTTTATAAAATAATTCGAAGTGGTCTGTATTTTGTCGAAACTGCCAGACGCGGATCGCGATTTCGATCTTTTTGGATCTCATCAGCGCGTCGCAGGCAGCTCCGAAAAATACGTAATCTTAAAATGTAAAATACGTAATCCTAAAATGTAGCATCGTGCTACAGATGGCGTTTACTGCGCCATTTGTAGTATTTTCTAAAACGCACTGTTAAGACAGCAGGTAAAAGTTGGTCTGTGTTCTGTCGGAGCTGCCTGCGACGCGCTGATGAGATCCAAAAAGATCGAAATCGCGATCCGCGTCTGGCAGTTTCGACAGAATACAGACCACTTCGAATTATTTTATTCGATTAAGCTAACGTGCCTATCACGTTGAGGTTGGCTACGCCGGGATTCGTTTTCAGCAAGTAGATATCCACACAAGTGGACCTTGTTGGAGCATACGTAATCCTAAAATGTAGCATCGTGCTACAGATGGCGTTTACTGCGCCATTTGTAGTATTTTCTAAAACGCACTGTTAAGACAGCAGGTAAAAGTTGGTCTGTGTTCTGTCGGAGCTGCCTGCGACGCGCTGATGAGATCCAAAAAGATCGAAATCGCGATCCGCGTCTGGCAGTTTCGACAGAATACAGACCACTTCGAATTATTTTATTCGATTAAGCTAACGTGCCTATCACGTTGAGGTTGGCTACGCCGGGATTCGTTTTCAGCAAGTAGATATCCACACAAGTGGACCTTGTTGGAGCATACGTAATCCTAAATTGTGGCATCGTGCTACAGATGGCGTTTACTGCGCCATTTGTAGTATTTTCGAAAAGATTTTTCTTCAAAGCTAAGTTCAGTTGTGAATTTACATTTCCTCGTTGCAGTAAAATATTTTTCTATCGCTTGTGTTTTTTTTTTTATTCATAAAAGCGTTTAAACAATTTTTTCGATGGGATCCATATTGTTCGGTATCCAGAGTTACCTTTTAAACAAACCTCTTTTTTCTATTTTTGAACATTCTGTCACCGACAATTTTGTAGCTATTAAAATAGGAAACAAGCTTTATTTGAAAAATTTCTCGATTAAACATAAATAGTTTGGCTACAATGAGCATATTTCGTACTTTTTGGGCTGCGTAGCACATTCCACTTTCAAAACAGTTTTATCTTCAATTGTTATTTTGTTTTACCATTCTTTTTACCCCTACCGTCCAAGATAGCATAACACCCCTAAGTTTTTGTTTCAGTTTGGTAGTTGCCAAAATTTTCCGTGTTATAAAAATCCGCCTATTCTCTCATCTTCATTTAATATCAAGAAGACAATTGATCCATACAGAAATTGGGGCCTTACTTTTTCAAGTTTCTGTTTTAGTAACCAAAATTGAAAACGTAATAACGCCATCACTACCTTCTTCCCGATTTCTTATTTCCAGAAATTTGACTTCATAACTGTGCAGCGTATGCTGCAGTCTACATTATTTCGCTTCATATTCGAAATCGGAGCAAAACACAAAAGTTTTATTAACAAACGGGCTGCATATACGCTAACGAAAAGTACTAAGCGAGTTTTCTTTTTCTTTTCCTCTCTCTCTCTGTACAAACACATTCGTTCTTTCTGACCTCATTATCTCACGCCGTATTCCCTTTATGCAGAACGCAGTACAACGCGGCGAATTGGTTCATTCGATTCGATCTTTTCTAGTTTACTCGCTAATTGTAAACATATAATGATCAAACAGAATACCGCAATGTGGCGACATCTACCAATCCAATTAAAAAAAGGAAGCAAGGGAAAATTGGGCAGAACACATTTCAATAGTTACTGCAAAGCAAATTGATATAGTTGGGACAATCAAAACTGGCATGATCCGCAACAAATTATCTGTGAGAATGAACATATCTTCTTTCTTATTTCGGCTTAGGATTGTAGTCATTTGCTGCATTTTAAGCATGCCCTTGTCATGTTACGAAATGCTTCATGAGTAAAACAAACAGTGTGAAAAGAGATAACCGAATAACAGTAAATAGTGCAGCAGTTATAACTGCCTGGTTGGAATTATATCTTTAGAAAAGCATCTTTGCTTTCCTGAATTCCTTAGAATATTGAACTTTCTTTAAAGTTCGATGCTGGCAAGATGCTCAATTTTGCTTATCTGCATCTCTTTTCGTTACACATCAATTAGTGTAGGATAGTCCTTTTTCTTTATTAGCGTTCGCTGCAATTCCTACCTGACATCTCTTTTACATGCTTACAATATTCCCTACAACGTCTGTCGTGAGTAAAAGTAGGCATTCTGTCAGCAACCACTCCAGTCTAGTTAGTAAATTGCAAGAAGAAAGTAAATGCGACGGTTTTATTGCCGACTATGCCAATTTTGCATTTTCCAACTAAACTTTAAATTAATTTTAACAATTGAGAATAAAACAAAAAGCCTACTTTAAAAATATCATCAAACAGGATATCTCAATATTCCGTAGACATTAGAGCAACCACAGATTCCTGGAATTTATCTGCAGATGTATAAAAGTATCTACTTTCTAGCGTACACATTAATTTTCCTAGAATGCGACAAGGGTGAAAATTATCCTAAGACACAATTGTTTGGAACATCTTTGGAAAGTTCAATTAGTACTTCAGTGATTTTTCTTTGAAAATGTACCTACTTACATATCTTAAATTAGTTTTCTATCCGTTATTGGAAAATATATCTGTAACAGTTTTGAAAAAGCAAATAGTTTCCTCTGGCAATGATTTAAAAAGTATAATTTTCGGAAGTAACTCGAAGACGCTTCGAGAGATTTGAAATAAGTTTGCTGTATAAAATAGGTACCTAAACTCCGAGCCATCTAAAGTGGCGGCTCATGCAATAAAACTGCCAATAATAGATCGCCTTTGCTCATGCCTAAATGTAATTACAACTCTACGACACCATTCAAATGAAACTCGTTTTATATTCTGTTATGTACCTGTTCCTCCAAAGCTCAAAATAGTTTGAATACTTTCAGAATTCTAACGAATTATTCAAGTATTCAAACGAATTCCACTATTTTATTGAAACATGGGAGATGCGTAGGTAGTACCACATTTTTGTTGAATTACAGATGCAAGGATAAACTCAGGAAGAGTTATTGTCCTTTAACATTATCAATAAATAAAATTCGGGACGTCCTCCTTATTTCTACGGATATTAGCCATTGGACAAAATAAACTTAGAATCTTCTACAAGTTTTATTACTTCAGCTGCCACTTTAAATGGCTCACAATTTATACGCTTTTCAATTTTATTAAAATACACCAGCCGCAAGCCAGAGCAAAAAGTACCCCACCCTTAAATTTCTTTTCGTCTTTTCGTCTAAGATACAAAAAAGTAAGTAAAGTACCTTTCAAAAAAAAACTGACCAGATGAATAAACTAGCCCTAAAAATAAATTTCGATTAATTTTTTTTAAGAACAGAAAAAGTTTTCATTTCTGCCGTATTTGATTGATAAATCATATTAAAAATTATTATTTCCTTCCCCTTCTTCCCCCCTTCCTTGTAAAAACTTCTACGCATTCGTTTTTATTCAAATCGTAAAAAGCGCCTTAGTTATTAAAAAAAAATTACTTTTTGAAAACTGCTACACTTTTGTTGTTTGTAAGATACAAAATGGATTATGATTTACCTTCGTATTAAACTTAAGACGACATATGTACAGGTATTTCAGAATTTCATGACTTTTTTGCATTCATATTGTACGTTACGAAAACATTGACGCTACTGTCAACCATGTGCCCCGTTATATAATTCAAACATATAACCAAAAACACCCTGTAAACAATGACGGTAAATATGTTTAGGTGGTGAAAATTTTTAAAACACTGTACAGCCCAAGGCAAGAAGTAGATGAGTTTCTTTTAACTTTTAATTTGGTTTTGCGTGCCTATCACTTAATATACGAAAAACTATAGTTGCCAATGTAAATATCAGTACATACATGTAGTGTCCGACCGAAAGTTCGGTTTCGGTTTCGGTCGAGTTTCGGTAAAAAAACGAGTTTCGGTTTAGTTTCGGTTTCGGCGGCAAACCTGCCGAAAGTACGACCGAAACCGAAACTCCGTTCGGGAGTTCTCGCGCTCTGTTCGGTCATGTTCGGCGCGTTAAATTCCATCCAAGCGAACAACAACAAAAGTAATTTTATGTTTAATATTATATAAAAAAAAGCATGAATAATCTTCAATAGAAAAATGAGTCTAGTCTACTATACTTACTCAAATAAACATCTTACCTATTTTAAGTATTTTTAAGGCGCAATTAAAGTATTTCCTTAAATGAAGGGTTGTTATGTTGATTTTGATTTGATTATCAATAAGTAAAAATGTCAAAGACTGCAGAGCTATGTGATTTAAAGATAAAAAAATAAAACTGACTGATTATAATAACGTTTTCTTTATTTTTCTCTCAAAACATGATCCTTATTAGGAAGTTTCGGTTTCGGTTTCGGTTTCAGTCGTAAAAACCAGTTTCGGTCGGACACTACATACATGACGATGATTATATCTTGAAATAAGGTCTTGTAAAAATATTCAATTTGTACTTTAAGCAACCAACGTTGACGTTATGCTCATACTTCAAGCAAGTTTTGTACTTGCTTTCAGTACGAATTCATTGTTTTCAATTCAATTATATTTAATTGTCATAAAACGAATTAAAATGACCTTTTCTTACACCTTTATCCACCCGAAACGTGAACAGTATGGAATATGTCAAGTGAACCATTTCGTTTCCTGTTCCAGATGCAAATTTTTTACCAACTTATATTTTCCACTTATATTTATGTCTGTATGTAAGGCAAGTCGTGAAAAGTTTATAAGGCCTCCGAGAATTGCAGTTTCCTTTATTTCTCTCCCTCTCGAACGTGCCCGTAATTTTCATTGCCTTTAAGATTGCTTTAATGCTGTATTCATTTTATATTAGACGAAAGTCTCAATAGACAGGAAGGTGGATTAATACAGGTACCTATAACGTAGCTGAATTATGGTACGACAAATTAGTACATAGAAAACAGCAACATTTGCTTGCATACTAACACCACCCTATAAATTCACAAGCTAATTCTTGGATAAAACTACGGTAATGTAACATTAGTATAGATACAACTAAATAATATGTACTACAAACTAAATGTTCATGGTATCTAAACAACCATACAAGGAATGTGCAAGGCCTTACGTAACCACACAACTAACGTTAATGACTAATTAGTGGTTAGTACATTAGGGCTTCTTTGTATACACTCTCTACCTTGACATATATCCAACTTTTTGGCTAGTGTACGTCTATAAACCAATCAATCAGCGCTTCTTCTATATACTTTATTTACAAGTATTTTTTCGAACTGATGACTTGAGATGTGCAATTAAGTAATGAGACTAATGTTTCTGAATATTTTTAATCGAATAAAATTACAATTCAATATTGTCTGATAAATTTTCAATCTTGGGAAAGAGAAAGAATCACAAGGGGTCAAGTCAGGTGACTAAAAGGTATGAAGACTGAGAAACCACAACACCAACCTCTGTGACTAAAGATTTGAAGGCTGAGAAACCACAACACCAATCTCTACTGGCCAGAAATCCGTTTGTTGAAATTGCTATATAATAAGGCGCATTGGTGTGAGGCAAGATTCAAGTGTTCTTAAGCTTTAAAGTCTTTAAAAAGCCTCTCGGTAAAAATGAATGACTTGTTTTTGAAACATAAACCCTTTGTGGACGATTCCTTAAGTCATCAAAGAAGAAAATTAGTATGTTTTGATCATTGACTTGTTTACTGCTTTTTTGGATTTTGAAGACGCTGGAGTGGCGTTGTTTTCAAGATTATTTTCAATCGAATCCAAAAAGTCAAAGTATTGTCCTTCCTGATGTCTTTTTGCTTATGCGAAAGATTCATTTGAACCATTTTCAAACAGATCTCGAGTTTATTGGTCAAATTTCGACTCTGTCAATTTCAGCGGTTTTTGCAGTTGAAGAAGATCTTCTGCTGTGTAATTCATCTTCCATCAACTCTCTTCTTCCTGAGAATATCTTAAACCATCGAAAAAACCTGGGCTTTTAACAAAACGTTGCCTGTGTAGGTTTGCTAATGTTTTTCAAAAGTTTCTTTAATTTATCGTACATTTATATTACTGAAGGAAAAGCATTAAAATCATATTGATTCTGACCAATAAAATCCAACAACAATTGCGCTCCGCAAAATATCCCAGAGAACATCTCACAGCACTGGGAACATACCGTATCCCATGCAGTTGCGGGCAATTCTATGTAGGTACCACAAAACGTCATGAACGTCACTGCAGCTTCGACAGCCCGACAAATCCGCAGTGACAGAACCGCAGAACGTGTCATGCAAGGAGGACATGTTATCCGCTTTGAGAACAAAGACATCTTGGATACGCTGCGGAATTACCATATGCAAGACTATTTCGAAATCGAAATACAGAAGCACTCCAACAACTTCAACAAAAGAAGAGAATCCTTTCTTTTTAATTACACCTGTTTATCGGACTTGAGCGATGCCACTACCAAGCAACAGTTTATACCATTGCTTAACATTCTAGAAGAAACCGGGGTAATTCCGAAACTGGCTGACTAGGTCCAAGGTTTTCTGAGCTTTCCATGGATCACTTGTTTCTCAGAAAATGATTCACTTTTTTCGGTCTTCGTTTCGTCCATTTCATTCTCTCATCTGCATTTGCACCACATGTAGATCAGAGGGATCAGCCGCTCACCACCAATAGATGGTGGTAATAAAACACTTAAAAATCGTTTTTTCAAATGTCGAAGGACTTACGCCCTCGTAATGATGTTCTCTGAAGATGCCAACCACAATAGTTTGCGAAATATCGAGTTAAAAACTCATCTGAAGTTTATTTAAGTTTATGCATATTATTATTAAACTTAGATATTAGGCCTCATTCACTGCAGAAACATTAATTAAATCCAAATCAGTTTATGATTGGTACAAGACATACATTTTTTAATTTTTTTAGTTTCTGCCATCCAATTTATCGATAAGCAGGAGCACTTATTTGCTCAGTAAATATATACATTTTGAATTGAAGTAATAGAATGTTCCCAATCTGTTTCAAAGCACCTAGACGAAGCACTATTCAATCAAATGATACAACTTCTCTCTCGTTTTCTATCACCGTTCTGAAATTGCACAATTTATCTTCAATTGTACAATATCTGTTGTTTAACATTGCAATTCTATTTATAGAAAAGTTGCAGCTGTGACTTTAAGCAACTTACGTGGAATACCACTTTTAGAGATGTAAAACTACAATACTTTAACCGTATTCTTTCCTTTTTTGAAATTTATAATTGAAAAATTTTTGGATGCTTTATAAAATAACAATTTTCAAAATAAATCGTTAACAACGCCTTCCTTATGTATATGTTAGGCCCGAAGACCGAAAACGCTCAGTGGCCGGAAAAAACGGCCACATCGCGTTTTGGTTGCGTTCGAACGCACAGAACGCGTTTTGGCTGTTTTTAAATGCTCGCAACGCGTTCTGGTAACTGTTAAACAGCCGGAACGTGTTTTGTCAATTGTTGAACGCTCACAACGTGTTCTTAATTTTTTAAACCTCCTTTATGATCACATAATTCATTGTCATATAGAGTCATCGGTACGTGCATTGTTATAAAATCGCCGAAAAGATCATAGAAAATACAAATGATCATAAATGTACTGTACTGGAATGATTATAAAGGAAAGTTGTACATTTTTAGTACCTTCAGTTTATAACAATAGCTAATAACCGTTCACCTATTGTTTAGGTAAGTTGACAAAATCTTAAAATTACAAAAGGTTATTAAAATTTCATTCATTCACATATTATTTGCTCGGCAATATAAGTGTTCAGTGTAACTTTCTTCCTAGAACTGAAAAACAATTATAAGAAATTTAATATTGTTGAAATGATTCGGCGAGAAAAACCGAACCCATCTTTGGTATCCAATTATAATTGTCAATAATTGAATTGTTTCCTAAAAACTGAAAAATTGATTGAAATTAATTTGTTTTATAAGTATAATAAATCTCATTGTACGGAGGTAGAAAGCGGCAAATAATACAAGTCGAACATTAGCAACGCGTTGTGAGCGTTTAACAATTCATAAAACGCGTTTCGGCTGTTTAACAGTTACCAGAACGAGTTGCGAGCGTTTAAAAACAGCCAAAACGCGTTCTGTGCGTTCGAAGGCAGCCAGAACGCGATGTGGCCGTTTTTTCCGGCCACTGAGCGTTGTCGGTCTTCGGGTCTAACATATACAACATACACATAAATACACTATCAGCCATCATTTTCGGCAATGATTTTATATAATAAATTCTGCCATTAAATGAATTAATTATAAGAGAAATTGCTTACTTCTTCCTGAACTTCATTCAGCTACTCTTACAACAGTTAATTAAACAATCACTATTCAGGAAGAATATAGGTTGTTACCAGGATAAACTCATGTCGTGTCCGGGTTTGTTATTTTCCGACAGTATTAATATCAGTATCTTTCTTGAAGAATGTTTTATAAATTAAAAAAGTATGTAATTATTAATATCGTATTCTGTCGACGTTATTTTCTACTTTACTTTTTTACAACATACTTTTATGTATTAATACGACAGTTTACATTTTGCTGGATTTGGAAGTATTTTTGTCTTTTTACAAATTACGTAATGAACAAACTGAACCGTAAAACACTCTTATAAGCATATTTAAATTACATTGCAATACTTGATTTATAAATAATATTGGTAAATATAAAAAAGACACGACAATATTAAGACTACTTTCAATGCATACGAGTCACTTCAAAATGAACCGTTGTGGTTGATAACTTGGAAAAACGTTGAGGAAATTTTCCGACACGTTCTTGATTACCTCAACAACTGAATTTAAGGAAGTGTGATGGGTTTCTTACGATAAGCATACCCAAAAAGTAATAACCGTTTATCCAAAAAGGTCATTTTGCAACGTCTTGTAGCCAGTAAGCCAATAAATAAATGCTAATTCAACATAATAAAATAGCAAATTTTACATGAGTATAAAGCATGTCCGTTGTTGGTTGGCAGGTGCTGTGCAACTCCGGTGGATTGTCCGAGATCCCGCTTAAGCTCCTGCCGCCGACCGTAGAACAACTGTCCTTCAAGAGGAATCACTTCGCTGTCATACGAAGCGACGCCTTCGCAGGCCTGCGAATGCTCAAAAAGTTGTCGCTGGATGGCAATAACATTTCCGTCATAAAGCCTTTCGCGTTCCGAGGACTACCGCGGCTTAAGGAGCTTTCCATACAGCACTCACCCCTGCCCACCCTAGCCCAGTTTGCCTTCGCAGGTCCGTATCTCATAATTATTTTAATCTCTACAGAGGGTTATAATGATAGTTCAAATGAACCATTTTAAAGTCAAGTAGCTCATTGGTTTTTAATAGTATCTCACATCAAATGATCTAAATCCATTAAAACAATACTATCTTTAATGTGTAATTGTAATGTGACGCCAAAGTACAAACCCAATTACTTGAAAAAGCTAGACAGTTTGTCAAAAAAAGTAAATCCACTGACATAAAGGTTTATGACTAAGAAGCTGACTGCGTCAGCCCCATCAATTATACATGAAAAATCGATTTAGTATTATTTACTCCAGTGGTTTCCAACCTTTTTGTACCTGCGCCCCCCTTTAAAAAAAAAATTGTTGCGCCCCCTTAATTTTTCTAACAATTACAACATTATAAAAATTTAATGCGATGGTTGAGCTTGCTTTTCAGCGCAAATTTTCTCAAACCGTGGTGTCATTGAAGAAATCGCGGTTCTCAGTTCCTTTTCAGCTACTGTAGAAAAACCAGTTTCACATAGGTAAGATGTTACAAATGGCAATAAAATTTCTAAAGCTTTGTTTAAGTAGGAAAATCGTCGTC
>NW_020442464.1:1049324-1060237 GCF_000699045.2 Agrilus planipennis | reverse complement strand
TTTTTTTTATTAATTATGGATTCCTTTTGTTTGTTTTAAGTTTATTTTATACAAAAGTTTAGGTCTTTTATTTATCGATTGAGGCAGTACAAAGATGTGCCGGGTTAGCTAATTATTTAATAAATTTACGAGTTTGTAAGTTTATTTTGTCAAAATTATGACCGTCATAACACATTGCTACTACTGTGTGACCCCCGCTCTTATTATACTTATTATGTAATTTTACACTGAAAAAGTGGGCAAAGTCTAATTTTCGGGGTAGATTAAGGGGAAACCTTTTTTATTACCAATAATGTTACGGAAAAATTTCAAACGTGACCAACAATACAGTCCGATTAATACCTGATAATGAAATTTGTATAAATTTAAAAACTACTTGTAGTCTGTTTTGGGTTGGATGAAAAGGGTAGCATGCTAGATTTTTGTTAGAAACACTTCCAAAAGTTTAACTATACGGACATGTGAAACCACGCGCTTAACTTTTTATTAAAGACATTTGCCAGATATTTAAACATTTACCTAGACTCTCAAAATTAACGGATTGCAATTTGGTAAAATGGGTTCGAAAATGTAGGGGCCCCTCCGCATGTCAAAAAATTTGCACGGCTTAAAATACTTTTGTCTGGCCTCAGCAACAATTTGAAAATTTACAATTTTTTTCATGCAGCATAAATTTGTTGTTAATATTATGCAAAAACTATAAATCCAATCTAGGTGAAATTTAGTGGGATTATTTACCATAATGAAAAATTTTCTTTAGACAAGTATAAAGGTCATAGCAGTAATGTAAGTACGAGGGTGGATTGATAAGTTTCCGGCCTAACCAAGAGATGACGCCACTAGGCCTACCTTGAGGTGACATTCTATAGTACCATCCTTGGATAGCTTNAATTTTTCTAACAATTACAACATTATAAAAATTTAATGCGATGGTTGAGCTTGCTTTTCAGCGCAAATTTTCTCAAACCGTGGTGTCATTGAAGAAATCGCGGTTCTCAGTTCCTTTTCAGCTACTGTAGAAAAACCAGTTTCACATAGGTAAGATGTTACAAATGGCAATAAAATTTCTAAAGCTTTCTTTGTCAAAGTAGGAAAATCGTCGTCGTCGAAAATGATATTTTGGAAACAGCTGCATGGCCCCCTTAGGGGGGGCGCGCCCCACAGGTTGGAAACTACTGATTTTCTCTGAACAGAAACCAATGAATTTGAAATCGCCCATTTATTATACCATTCTATGTATGGTATTTTGATGTTTACAGTAACATCCTAATGATTAAAACAAAAAACAGTATTGAGCTACTGAATTAATCTGTTTCTTATCATTGAATTCTCTTATTTAAACGAATTTCTACAAAAAGTCATAAATCTAGCACTATATACGTTTCCAGACCTTATACCTAGTAAACAAATTTTCTCTGTTATTTGTCACGAGTTAATTTTGGAAAAATACACGTGCATAATGAAAAGCACAAAATTATAAATCCCAAGAATTGTGGTAGATAAACGTGTTGAAAATAACGAAGAGAGAGGGAGTGAGTGAGAGAGAAAGAAAGATACTTTAATTACATTACCACGCGCTTTTCTTCTTGGAATAGGTAATTACACCCGATTTTTCATATTACCCCTTTATATCAACCCAAAAAAAAATTGTTTTGTTTACTGCCAAATCACCTTTTAGTTAGTAACTAAGTTCAAACATTGATGACGATAGCACTACGTATATTACCGGTAACTACATCCTACGTTAACATTATTGAATTATTTATTAATATATTCCATGGGTATATTCCCTTTACCAAGACATGCATTTAATGTCAAAAGATTGTCACGGCACCAAGCGACCGACACGGTGATCCAATTCATGTTGAAGATAAAGTTTCAAATTAGCTAGAAAATTTTTGCGTCATCAATGTATATCAATGTCCTCGAATATAATGGAACTAGATAGGCAGGAATGACAATCTTATATAAGGCTGGCTAAGGTGAAATCTATGAGGAACAACCCAGGTAACATGGTAAAAAACGCTCAACAATTCATTCACGCTTATTGTAGAACTACCATTAGCAAGGTATGACCCCGTACACTTCAAAAGTGTTCTACAGACACCGATATTCTTCTTTTTTTGAAGCATAATCAATTCAATCAAACGCTTTAACTAAATCGGTCTAAATCACGTCAACTTGATGCTTATCCTCAAAATTTTGAAGTAGGCAACAGTTTGGAAGAGACAAATTTGGAATAAGGAGCAGTTTATCGGAGATGTAGTTTCTGATCTCAGTGCTGTCACCAGATTTGTGGATTAGTCGAACCATGCTGTTTCTCCAAATATCAAAACACTATCTACAGAAAGGTAGCCAAGGAATGAACTTCCCCAAAAGTTCACGATTTAGTCAAGAACTGAGTCAACTGATACATCGACTGAAAGAAGGCTATTAAAAACCTCTACTAGACTAAACATCTTCGACATGTAAAGAGATTGGGCCAGATTTAAGTTTCCCGAAGGAGGCTGTTGTGAATTACCTTCAAATTAATGTCAACTTAAAGTGGGGTGCAAACAAGAGTGAAAATCATAAATGAGGCAGAGAGGACGTTAGATTTGCGCAAGTTATTAAAAAATCCTTAAGTGTTTCCGGTTTGACAGCACAGCTGATTCAACGCTATCGTATACCTTGTGAACAAGTAGTCCGCATAATTGGATGCTTGCCAGTGAATACGAAGAAATTTTAGCTTTTACTAGCCTATAACCAACTCTAAAATAACTCTGGCAGATCAAAATTTGAATATCAACGCGCCAAAAAAGTATATGAAGCATTAAAAACATTTTGGGCAAATGGTGTATTTATGACAGCCTATTAAAATTTTTAAAAAGAAACGCTATATATACCTCGTCATTTTTTAGGTCAATAATTAACAAACATAAAATGCTATCCCGATCAAACCTCTAGGGTGTTTAGACTCTAGAGTGTCTATATTTAAAGAAATCCTGAATGCAAACGTAAATTATTACTTTTCTATTTTTAAGCTTCTGCACTTTAAAGATCCAACAGAACCCTGTGGTGGTGACAACGCCGTTTGTTAGAGGGCCTGGACAAAAAAATGTTATTTAAGTTTTTAGTTCCCAATAACGTAACAAATTAGTAAAGGCTTCCGTGACCAGTAGGAGAACTGTGTTGTCGTGACTCGGGTTAAAGACCGTTGCCGTTTGGAGATGCTTCCTAACGTTTCACTAGTACGAGTGGCGACCTTCTTCAGAGGTCCTTCCATGCCCGATGCTGGATGTGGACACTCTGACTAGCAAAAACGTTAGAAAGCCACTCCAAATGACGACGGTCTTCAGACCCGAATCAGGACAGCATCAGTCCAGTAACTTTTTCCGAAGGTTCAGTGATTTTTGATAGTGCACTGATCTCCGATAGCTCCAACCTACTTAAACCTCCCTTACTCGGTCGTCCTTCCTAAGACTTATTGAACACGCACTTCCCCTCTTTTCTTTCCTGAGTTAATCTTCGCATTTCCCTAAAACTAGAACATCCCACATTCTTGACTATTTGTGAGCAGTAATCTAATCTAGGTCTATTTTTACTACTCCTATTAACTCCTGTTTCTGTTTCTAATATGTCTCTAACTAGCCCTTCATACCTGAGAAGGGATCCTTACTAACCAATGTTTTTTATTTATTTTCATTCCATAATCTTCTTGTCTTCTTTCAGTCATTATCATAAGGTCGTCAGTCCTAAGACTGGTTGAACACATACCTCTACTCTTTCCTATCTTCAACTAAACCTAGACCTTCATGCCTGAGAAGATGTCCTATCAACCTATCTCGCCTGTTTTTTATGGACTTCCATGGAGTCCTCTGTTCTCCTATTCTTGCTAATACCTCTTCATTTTTAACCTTTTCTACCCACGTTATCCTCATCATTCGCCTGTAACACCACATTTCGAACGCTTCTAACCTTTTCTTTTCCGCCGCGCCCACTGTCCATGTTTCGAACCCGTACAGCGCCATGCTCCAAACATACACCTTTAGCAATCTTTTTCGAATTTCTAAATTAAACGTTTGTGAGCATAGAAGTGACTTCTTTTTATTAAAGGCGACACCTTGCGCTATCCTCAGCTTTATATCTCCACAACTCCTTCCGTCCCGACTTATCTGACTTCCTAGATATCTAAAATCAGCCACTTCTTCTTATTTTTCGTCTCCTATCTTTATATTCGCTCTTTTTCAACTTTTTCTTCCCTTGCATGCCAATATTTTAATTTTACTTTTATTTATTTTCATACAGTACTGATCTGTCAGTACCGCATCCATTTTATTTAAAGCTATCTCAAGGTCCTGCTTGCTAGACGCTAATACTGCTATATCATCTGCAAATCTAAGCATACTAATATTTTGCCCCTGTACATCTATCCCTACAGTTGTACTTACTTTAATGATGTTAATCGCGTCTTCGATGCATAGATTAAAAAGTAGCGGTGACAGTGTGCATCCCTGTCTGACTCCCTTTCTAATATTTACTCCTCTACGTTGCAGCCCTAGCTCTATAACTGCCTGTTGCTCTAAGTATCACTCTTCTATCTTTGTAACTCATCCCTACATTTTTAAGTATATTTAACTTCTTTCAGTATAGGCATAATATAATATGAGTTTGTAGTACTTTAGTTTTGCTTATTACAGTATCACTTTTAAGCAGCTATGTAGCACGAAGTTACGAAATAAAAAACGTAATAGAAAGATGCAATTTTTAAACAACTTACTAATACATATGTAGCTACACGAAAAGGATTTTGCCTCGCGAAAAAGTTTGATCATGACTCCCAAGTGATCGAACTTCCAAATTTTAATCCTCGAAAAGCTTTGGCACTTCTAAAAAATTACAGCAAAAGTTATAAAACGATTTTCTTCGTGGCGCACTTTATACTTTCTTATTATAAGTATAAGTATGCTGAAGAAATTGAACTTTCAAACCATCTACTTTCAGCAGTTTATTATCGTGCAGTTATATTAAACTTTCGTCAGTTGACTCGATCTAATATCGAAACCCTATTTTCTATTTTTAAAAGACATTTAAAACGACTATAGAAAGAAAATTTAATAAAAATGTAATTTTTGGTTGATTTTCCTGAACGTTCTATTTAACAAGCTTCGACGACGCAACCATCTTCAAACGAATCAATAACTTAGATGGTAGTAAATTTTATTTTATCATTTTGTTTCTTAATTGCTCAACCATCACAGAACGGTCTCTATAAATGCAATATTTGATTCATACAACTTTTATGTTTGAAAAATGAAAAAATATTACTAAATACATAATCATCATCATCATCAGTTCTAATACATAATAATAAACGCAATTATCTACTACATATACATATGTCACAGTAAAAACCCGATTTCAATTAAGCCAATTTCGCCAATTGCAGATTTGACCAGCTAAAACTAGACTTGCCTGATATCCTTAGTTGAAATTAACTAATAAATATGAGTTTGTTAGTTTGCTTGTTTGTTTATTACGCGTTCACGCCTTAACTGCCCAACCGATCATCATGAAATTTTTTACACACATTGCCAGGGGTACAGAAAAGGACATAGGGCACCTTTTATCCAGGTATGCAACATCTCGTACACTTCAGCATAAGAAATTGCTGATACTAACTACGTAATACTACTTAGCCATGTGCTGACAGCACTCATNTTGTTTGTTTATTACGCGTTCACGCCTTAACTGCCCAACCGATCATCATGAAATTTTTTACACACATTGCCAGGGGTACAGAAAAGGACATAGGGCACCTTTTATCCAGGTATGCAACATCTCGTACACTTCAGCATAAGAAATTGCTGATACTAACTTTTAACTACGTAATACTACTTAGCCATGTGCTGACAGCACTCATAATTTTTTTTATATATAATATTTTTAGGCAGCCTACACTCCCTTCATAACTAGAACGTAAGCAGCATATTTATTAATTCTAGTTTCACCCAAAACTCAAAAACATCGAAAAAGTGCATCACGGTACTGTTCATATGACTACAAGTATAGTATTTAGAGTAAAATAATTGGGAGAGGATACCAAGACATTGAGAACCTCTAATAATTACAATCTTTACAAATTAATGTATAAATAGTCTAGAAACTAAGTAAAATTTACTACTTTTAGTAAAGAATATTCAAACTGTTTAACCCTTAATTAAAGCTGTTAAATGAGCTGTAACCCAAAAAAACATTTCAGAGTTGAGTGAAAATTAAGAACAAGCAAAAAGCTACATACTTAAAAATACAATAACAAAATTAAAAACTGGGACTGATAGCTTCGAAATTCTTTTCATAAAGCAGTCCCATACAATATTTTTTTTTAAACTAACTACGGTACAATTTTAATATAGCAAATGTTAATTCCGTTAATGGCAAGAGAGTAAAAATTGAAATAGAAAACCGATTCATCAAGGCAAATACTTTATTTAACGACCCGAAACAGATTGATATACAAAATAAAGAAGTCGTTAAGTTAATGTAAACGAAATAGAGGACCATCAAATCATACTGACGAAAATCTTCAACAAAGTTTCTGAAAATATTATTTGACCAGAATCAAGATTACAAACAAATAATCTACTTCGGAAACTAATAAAAGAAGTCTCAATGAGGAATCCCAGAAATGATTAAAGTAACAAAAAAAAAACAGAATACACAATACAATATAAAGGATTAATATAAGTACTCATATTAATTAACTGTTACAGTTCAAACGCAATTCATACGTTATTAATTATGAAATAATAATGTATTATTAACTATTCTTTTCAATGCTCCATATCCTCGGAACAAATTAATAAAATGTACAATAACACTAAAGTAGTTTATGAGTTCAAATAAAACCTAAAAATTGCCTCACCATGTCAGTAATGCGGGATATCCAAAAAAATATTTTTTTTAAATTTTTTGAAAGAACAAAACAGCCACTAGAGTAAATATTTCCGAGTTATCTTTTGTCAATAATTTCGAACATGGTCTCAGAATGAAATATCATTACCTCAAAATGATAATAACTTTACTTATTCAGTTTTATGATTAGGGTGACTCAAAATTTAAACCTCCTAGCGTAATTCCAAACGTTTTCTGAATTTTCTTTTTTTGTCGTCACAGAGAGTAGTACTCTCCAAAAAGAGATTGTATTCGAAAACGACGTATGAAAAGAAAAAGAGGGTAATTACACTGGTTAACAATGGTTTTGCCCATGAATGATGAAATACAAAAATAGGCAGTACTTGGTAAATAGTAATGATCAGTTATAATATTACAAGTGTCTTAGCTCGAGTTATCGAGCTATGCAAGTTTAGTCTTGTATTGCGTTCGCCGCACTCTCGCAAGTTTCGACTTGTTTGTTATTACAATACGGCCCTACTATACTAGATTTAATACATCATAAAGAACGTTAAGATTGCGCTGGCATTCGCTATCAAACACCGTTAAATACAATTAGTGTATGATATGGTAATAGCACTGTAACCTACAGCAACGTCTTAAGTGTATCAAACAAATTTTGTTTTTAGTTTTTATTGTGAAGTTTTAAGTAAAACTTTGTGAATTTATATTTTTGATATGCCTCGTTCCTGTGAAAGCAATCCTAACAATTTTTGTTACGTGTGTGGTAAATTCACTACAAAAAATACAGGGTTACACAAAGTATTGCTGTTTCTTGTGTCTTTGGGACAGTCGCGACAGGGAAAACCATTACGTAAAAAAAGTGTGGCCGTTACGAAAAGCTTTTACACCAGGAACTGAAAATGTTTTTTATCCACCTTTAGTGCAAAAAGAAAATATTATTATATCACCTCTGCATATAAAATTAGGATTGATGAAAAACTTCGTAAAAGCACTGAATCGCGAAGGTCAAGCTTTTCAATATTTAAAAAAAAGTTTACAAAAATGACAGATGCCAAGTTAGAAGAAGGAATTTTCATAGGACCTCAAATAAAAGAATTAATGAATGACAAGACTTTTGAAAGCACATTGAATAGAAAGGAAAAACAGGCCTGGACATCCATGATAAAAGTTTTTCAAAATTTCTTGGGTAAAAAAAAATCTGAAGACTATGAAAACCTGGTTAAGAATATGATCCAAGCATTGTACGCTCTCGGTTGCAAAATGTCCCTCAAAATACACATTCTCGACTCACATTTGGATTTTTGTCCTGAAAATATGGGAGATGTTAGCGACGAACATGGTGAACGTTTTCATCAGGATATTTCAGGCATGGAACAGCGATACCAGGACAAATGGAGTCCTGCTATGTTAGCAGACTACTGCTGGACGTTGAAGAGAGAGGCTGTAGATATTATTTATAAACGGAAAAGCAATATATTAACTCATTTTTAAATTTTATAATATGTGATTTATGAATATAATGTTATCTTAAGTCAAAAGATTTTTATTTGATTCCACAAAAAACGCGAGCTAACTCGACCTTAAAACTTACATCAAAATGTATGTTTAGAGGTATTCTTTCGCAATTAGCACAACTCATTTCATGGATTAACAAAACCTTAAAATTTGTTAACCAGTGTTATTTTTGATGTCCTTTTCGGCGCGAAATCGAATCTTGCCTCTCGACACATTGAAATTTCGAGATATCCTATAATCTCAAAACCAAATAAGCCAAATTGACATCTTTCGTATTTTGAAGTTATTTCAAAATTTTGATGTGCTAAGGCAAGTGTGAGAGTAGATAAGAATTCAGCGACAAATGATTTCTCAAAAATTACTACTCTAGGGATTATTATGTCCTCAAAAAAGTCAATAATTGCATTTTTGGAATTAGAAAATACTGACCTGCTGAGGAAAATTCGGACTGAGTGTAACAAATTACTTCATAAGTTACTATTTCATATGTTGTTTTTTCTTTTCAATTCCGAATTTTTAGGTACATTTAATACCAGTTATAACTGAAGAAACACAACCCTGTAAATAGAATTTCCTTATCTTTCGAATAACACCTCACTCGATTATATTTGAGATTTTTAATTCTTTTTTCAGCTATTTAGAATGCGAAATTCGTTTTTAGTGCGCCGCAATCATATGTAATAGTCACTCAGTCAGACAGTTAGTAGCGACAAGTTTCTTTAAATATTAGGTACATAGAGATCATCATCATCATAAGGTCGTCAGTCCTAAGACTAGTTGGACACGCACCTCCACTCGTTCCTATCCTGAGCTAATCTTCGGATTTCCGTAAAACTAGAACAATCCACATCCTTAACTATTTGCGCACAGTAATCTAATCTAAGTCTACCCCCCATTTCTTTATGTCTCTGGCTAGACCTTCATACCTGAGAAGGTGTCCTACTAACCTATCTCGCCTATTTCTTATTGACTTCCATAGAGTCGTCTGTTCTCCTATTCTTTCTAATACCTCTTCATTTTTAACCTTCTCTATTCACGGCATCCTCATCATTCGCCAGTAACGCCATACTTCGAACGATTCTAACCTTTTCTTTTCAGCCGCGCCCACCGTCCATGTATCGCACCCGTACAGCGTCGCGCTCCAATCATACACATTTAACAATCTTTTTCGAGTTTCTAAATTAACCGTTCGCGAGCATAGAAGTGACTTCTTTTTATTGAAGGCGACTCGACCCTGCGCTATCCTCTGCCTTATATCCTTACAACTCCTTTCGTCCTGACTTATCTGACTTCCTAGATAGAGATAAGCATTATTTTTTAAATTCATTAATTGTTGCCCCTTTTCTTAAATTGTTCAACAGAATCACGTTAGTATTTATCAAATACATTCTAAATTTAGATTACATGTGATATATTACACAAGTTCACCACTACTTCCCTTCAATTGAGAATTATGACAGAAGGCAATTTACTTGGGATGTCATCATTTATCTATCACACAGGCTACATTAGTTCCGGAATAGGAAGGTACTAAGGCAACCGCAGATAAGTTTATATATCTATTACCTATACCTTGTAATCCATACCGACAAGAATAACAGAGAGATTAACTTGCTTTAGAATTATTTGACGTATTATCTTTCCATTCTCGTGAGTCCGTGCCAAAAGAGCAACTCTGCTTAATATAAGAATGGAAGAACGGTAAAATCGTTTGACGCAAAATTTAATGATTTATTTTTTATAGAAATTAACTAATACTCCACTATCCACAATACGAAGTTTATTTAACAAATAATTTTTATGGTATTTGTTATGGCAGTTTAAAATTCTAACTTAGGGCTAAAAGGGTTGTCAAAAACACCTTTAGTTATAGCTAAGCAGTCCAAGCTTTACATACTAACTTCCATTGCATACGTAATATGCTTGAACAAATTATAATAGAGCTTGTAATTATCGAAAATTTTAAAAACTTTGAAGAAAAACTAACTAGCCATCTATATATGTGTATAAAAATGAATTGCTGTTTGTTAGTCTCGCTGAAACTCGAGAACGGATGGACCGATTTGGCTAATTTTGGTCTTTTTTTTTGTGGAAGTCCAGAGAAGGTTTAATAGGTGAATAAATATGAAAGTTGTTAACTATCTTTCAGATTATTTTTATGTAGATTGATAAATCTTAAGTTTTGTCGTATTGTGACTATTTTTTATACGTTTTTTCATTTTACCGAGAGTATTTTCAAACGGATTTGCCTCATCGAGCCCCTATAAGGTAGATTTAATTGTAAATTTATACATGTGTTAGGTTTGCTTCGTAAGACACATATGAAAACCCCATAAGGCAATCCTCATTGTAGTATTACCACTTTTTTTGGTGGGATTTTTATGAGGAATCTACAGGGAAATCCCTATATCGGCATGCCCCTCATTAGCCACATGAGGTCGGCACGCTACATGGGGCATACCCCTTATAAATTCTAGCCGGGTCACATACGCCAATTAGCA
>NW_020442464.1:1031514-1049182 GCF_000699045.2 Agrilus planipennis | reverse complement strand
TTTTTTTTATTAATTATGGATTCCTTTTGTTTGTTTTAAGTTTATTTTATACAAAAGTTTAGGTCTTTTATTTATCGATTGAGGCAGTACAAAGATGTGCCGGGTTAGCTAATTATTTAATAAATTTACGAGTTTGTAAGTTTATTTTGTCAAAATTATGACCGTCATAACACATTGCTACTACTGTGTGATCCCCGCTCTCATTATACTTATTATGTAATTTTACACTGAAAAAGTGGGCAAAGTCTAATTTTCGGGGTAGATTAAGGGGAAACCTTTTTTATTACCAATAATGTTACGGAAAAATTTCAAACGTGACCAACAATACAGTCCGATTAATACCTGATAATGAAATTTGTATAAATTTAAAAACTACTTGTAGTCTGTTTTGGGTTGGATGAAAAGGGTAGCATGCTAGATTTTTGTTAGAAACACTTCCAAAAGTTTAACTATACGGACATGTGAAACCACGCGCTTAACTTTTTATTAAAGACATTTGCCAGATATTTAAACATTTACCTAGACTCTCAAAATTAACGGATTGCAATTTGGTAAAATGGGTTCGAAAATGTAGGGGCCCCTCCGCATGTCAAAAACTTTGCACGGCTTAAAATACTTTTGTCTGGCCTCAGCAACAATTTGAAAATTTACAATTTTTTTCATGCAGCATAAATTTGTTGTTAATATTATGCAAAAACTATAAATCCAATCTAGGTGAAATTTAGTGGGATTATTTACCATAATGAAAAATTTTCTTTAGACAAGTATAAAGGTCATAGCAGTAATGTAAGTATATGAAGAGAAATCCGCAAGTTAATATATATTTTTACGCTTTTTTTTTACAATTTTCTACATTTTTGCAGTGGAAACCACGGATTTTCTAGTAAGAAATTTAATTACGAAAATTTTTCTTCCTCACGACTTTTCTCTGAAGTCAACAGTTTCTGAGATAAATGCCGCAATTTTTTCTTTTTCTTAATACTACAATATATATTTAACAACGATTATATAGACTCAATAAACACCGATAACTCGCAAATTCCGATAAAACCAAAATAAGGATCGTTTGATGCTAAACGAGCTACGAGACGGGCACCGTCACAAAATGCCAATATTTTTTTCAATAAGTCTTATCCTTTAAAACCATGATGAGGCTTATTTTCGAGATAGGTCGTACTTTCGGAGAAATGCGGAATTACTGGAATACATCTGTACCAGTTGGATCTAAAAGGGTAAATGTCTACATTTCACAAAATAATATCAGTGGCTGCTAAAACGGTTAAAGTAAACTTTGGCCTTTTAGCGTGAATAGATGCGACTGAATTCATAATGACATTGGCTACCACTGCCGTTCGCTTCGATTTGACGTTAGTCATTTTAACATAATGTGAAAGGGAGCGAGAAAAGAAATGTAGTGCAATAGTTTACTTAAAACAGCAAAATATTGACATTCGCTCTTTTAGCATAGAATAAGAAAAAACAAAACCACGAAATCGATCGAACACAACAACAAACACAATTATGCAGCTTCGTTCATAAAGTTACGAACCGATTAATACGAAAAATAAATTTCAATTTCAGTACAAATGTCCATCTGGGGTTAGAATTGGCATAATTTTTTTTTTTGTAGTAACGTCATACAACATTGCAATATTAATTTGAAATCAGTTTTTCGATTTTTTATTTACCCACTACACACTACCTCAAATTAATGAGGGAAAAATTGTTGCTGTTCGACGAATCGTTAACCTTGTAGGTCGGTTGGTCGTGGTTGCTGTTGTCACCTCTCGTAGTTTAGTGGTTAGAACATTGGTGCGTAAAGCCAACGGTCCCGGGGTCGATTCCCGGCGGGGGTGTGACAACATCAACAATTTTTCCCTCATTAATTTGAGGTAGTTTGTAGTGGGTAAATAAAAAATCGAAAAAATGATTTCAAATTAATATTGCACTTTAATCCACTATTAAGTAACTAACAATATCATAGGATGTCATACAAGATGTTTTGTATCTACATCATTAGACGATTCTTTGTTGTACTTTATACAGTTTTGCGTGTTTCGCTCCCACTAATTGCTAATTGAAATGGGCGAGAAGTCCCTCCTACGTTCACTCTAATTCAAAGCCGGAGGTTAGAATAGAAAATCCGCTTAGGCCTGCTTTTAAGAATCGCAAGGATGAGTGGGTGGCGCTGGGAGAAACGGATGAAATGAGGAGAAGTGAAAAGTTCCTTATGGAATATTACTGTACAACATTTGTCTCACATGTTCTCAGAATCTACTTATTGTATCTCTGTCTAGCTTGCTAAATTTCACCAAATTAATAACATTTTTTGCGACGGATAATAAATATCTAAGTCCAAAACCTTCTGAGTTCCGTGCGCCCAATTACCTCCCCTGCCAGGACCGTTTCTATAGTTAAAGCAGCCCCGGGACAAACTCCCTTAAAAATATTGGCTGTCGTGTTCATATAAATATAAAAAACTTTTTTTCAAATTTTTATTCGTGCAAATGTACCTAATATCTACAACAAAAAAAGTGTCCTCCAATTTAAAATTAAATCAATGAAAAAACCAAACAGATTTTCTAGCTTTAATTTCTTCAAAAGTAGAAATTAAATCGTTATAATTTAATGTAGTTGCCAGCTCATTTTATTTAATTAATTAATGCCAATCCGCTGAGTCTATTTTGATCCATAATTGATCTTAAATAATTTTCCATTATTTTTAATTTGGAGAAGCTTCTTTCACAGGGGGGGCTTTACTGAAGGGACTAATCTTTGGACTAGAAATTATTGTTCATTGTAAATGACTGTTCAGGAATTATTTTCAAAGGACAAATTTTTCCCTAGAATCATTGTGGTATCTAAGTAACGATTTCCTGTTAGGTGAACTGCATATTCAAAAATACGAAAATAATAAACAAACCAGGCGATCAGACTGTGAAAGTATTTCTTAGAAAAATGTAGAGGGTATAGCAAAGTAAGGAGCATTGGTTTAAAACCCTGATTTATTTTTAAGTTTAATAAATAAGCTGTGAAATTTTGGTTCACGTTACTTAAAATTTCACTTTCAGACCTATTTTTATTACGAGCGAGAGGGTGAATAATAAAAGGAAAAAGGAATAAGATATTGCTTAATTGCATAAATTTTTTCCTAGTAAATACAAAACCTTTAACCTAAAAAAGTGTATCCGTACCCGGATCGTAAAACAGCCCTACCCCCTGCAACTCTTTTCGGCTGTTTCTCATGAGGCAGAATAGACTTTTCAGGTAAAACTCATCAAATTCTTTAATTTGATACCTCATTTACCGTGCAAAACTACGGAGGTGTAGTATATAAACCTCCCAAGACGAGACCACGGGAGCGCACTCTTGGTCTGCAACCCTTTCACCTGGCAAGACTGACTACCCAGATACATTTAATAGAACATTTAGGACAAACTCTACGGATGTTGTTCGTCAAGAATAAATATCCTATTTATGCGCTCCGTCATGGTTGCACGGCAAAGTTGGGCACTTATCATGACGCCCTATATTTTTTTATTACAAAACAACATGGGGTGTGACACAAATTTTTCAATTGTTATCAAATTTTTGAAAAGTCACTTCCAACAGGATTTGCTCAGGTAGGGTTGCCGTTTCACGATTGTATATATCAGGGGTCGACAACCTATGACCCGTGGGTCACCGAGTGGTCCATTTGGTAATTTCAAAGTGACCCACTTTGGTTCCGAAAATAAAGTATAAGATATACAAACATTTTTTTCTTTTTCCCAAAAAATTTTCGTCGCAAAGTTATGAACGTACCAAATTAAAAAAACAAAAAAGGTTGCCGACCCCTGGTATATATTATCAAGATTAATTATAGCCATTACACATAAAAACGTTTCTGTCTCCCGGACTACTATGTTCAGTTCTCAATTCGCCACTAGTGCAGATAGGCCAATGAAATTTAAGTTTTGATTATTAAACTCGATATTCGATACAAATTTGGATAGCTCCGTGAATCCCTTGATTAAACTATTGTCCCAAATCTGTATAGCCGTATGAGTTCACAAGTGCTACACTTCTAATTAATTAATTGGTAAACACGTTATATCATCCGATGCAACGATTCATTCCTTTCGAAGTAACATGCACGCGCCACTAATGGTAAATATTCATAGGGGTGAACAAAAAAAAAACAGTAATTTTGTCGAAAACAACATAACATTTTTATGGTCATTATATACGTTTTTACTGGAACTTCAGACCCGTTCTATGCAAAATTCTCAGGAAGTTCTTGCGTGCACAATTCCCTCGGAAATCATAATAAATGCTATTTCCACGTGAAACTTAATGTTTGTAGTTCCCGTGAGATAAATGCAGAATACTTAAAATTGAAATAACAATTAAGAACGAGTCTAAGTTTAACTTGTCACGGCTTGTAAAGTACGATTTGTAGAGAGCTTGTGTTGTTTTCATTTACAGTACCAAGATGCAATTTCTCGCAAAAAATAACTATCTAGGAAGTCAGATAAATCAGAACGGAAGGAGTAGTAGGGATATAAAGCAGAGAATAGCGCAGGATCGAGTCGCCTTCAATAAAAAGAAGTCACTTCTATGCTCGCGAATGATTAATTTAGAAATTCGAAAAAGTGTATTTTTGGAGCACGGCGCTGTACGGGTGCGAAACATGGGTGCGGCGGAAAAGAAAAGGTTAGAAGCGTTCGAAATGTGGTGTTACAGGCGAATGATGAGGATACCGTGGATAGAAAAGGATAGAAATAAAGAGGTATTAGAAAGAGTAAGAGAACAGAGGACTCTATGGAAGTCAATAAGAAATATACGCGATAGGTTAGTAGGGCACCTTCTCAGGCATGAAGATCTAGTCAGAGAAGTTAGAAGGGGTAGAGGTAGACCTAGATTAGATTACTGTTCGCAAATAGTTAAGGATATGGGTTGCTCCAGCTTTAAGGAAATGCGAAGATTAGCGCAGGATAGGAAAGAGTGGAGATGTGTGTCCAACCAGTCTTAGGACTGACGACCTTATGATGATAATGATGATGTATATCTGTCATTCAGTAGCAGTAACAGATCATATACTTTAGAGTAAGACGATTAATCCAGACAAGCTTTAGTAGAATATTAATTAATAACGAAATATAGAGCGCTACCCCAAACAATTATAACAGCCCCAATGTCAAAAACCAACTATACAAAAAACTAAAAATCGTTCAACAAATGGCTCAGAGCAGCAGATATCCAAAGTGCAAAATAGAAATGATATACAGAGTGTATTTAAATTTAACGAGGAATTCAAAAATGAAATAAAAAATGAGGCATTCCATTTGAAAAAATAAAGTTAGATAGCCTCCAGGAAAAATGGAATCGAAAATAATTTTAGAATATGAAGATAATTAAATGGTAGCGTTTTTGTAAGAAACATTTTCTAATATCTTCAACTGTAAAGTATTTATTGAAGAAACCCGCTTGCTTGGGACACCCTGTAAAGAAACACCAAAACATCAATCAACAAAAGGAAAACCAAAAAACAAGAACCAGAAAAGGAAGTCATAACATGGATCACGCTCATCTAGGGGGAATTACACATATTCAAAATAGTAAAATCATAACAGAAATACGAAATAATAGTTGAAAATGCACCTTCGACTTCTACTTCTTCCCCCATCTCAAGAGGTATCTTAAAGACAACATCACATGTAGGTACGTTGAACGAAGTTATGATCACCGATCAAAAAAAGACTACTTAGAATTGAAGTAAATAATCAATGCAAAATAGAACCACAGACGTATGTGTGATATAACATTTTAACGATGTGTATGTATTGATATCTAATTGGACGTTATATCCTACTCCTTATGAAGGAAAACTTCACTATTAGGAGTTTCATTCCCACCAGCAACTAATGCTGGCGAACAAAATGAACACAGAAAAGAGTAAGATTAAACAAAGGAAACCACTGAAAAACTTGGTCTATTGCAGACTGATCTGGAATCGAACCGGTGTCCTCCCGAACGCTAAGTAATGGTTAAAAACCCTAGGTCATCTCGGTGCCTAAAGGAACCACCCTGAACACGATTTCGTAGTCACGTATTCCGTGGTAAAATTTCATCACACGTAGCCTTTAAACTTTCGTTATTGTATTTGTCAATTAAAAAGTAATTAAAGCTAAAATTGGTAGTCATTTGTATTCAGCGGCCGTTGATGAAATTGACTACTTCAAAATAATAGCACTGATAAGCTGTTGCAAGCATGGATAAATTAGATGACAAACACTATTTAATTTATATATTCAAATTTCGTCATAAAATATTGTCAAATTATAATCAATTCAATTCATTAATGCCATCGCACATTAAATAACGAAGGCCATTCCGAAAAAAATATTGCAGTTTTCGACTAAATAGACACGAATGATAATAATAGCTACTGTTACAAATAAAATCAATAATAACAGAAATATTAAGTAAAATCTTAAATTCATATAATTTTTACCCAATTGCGGAAAAACCAAAACTGTCTTATGTTTGTATTTACGTATGTTCCACCGTAGTGCCTTATCTATTGGGCCGATTTTGATGAGTGAACTGTTTATCGATTTGTTATGGATGACACCGGTTACATTTTATACAAATAAAATCGAAATAATGTATGTTAAATCCAAAAAAGTATTTATTTCTGTTTTATTAAATGTTTTCATAACTTATCCCTTTAATGGGCATATTTTACTATTTCAAAAAAAAACATTGTCAGGAACGAATGCCGCAGGCGATCGATACTAGTGCGTCGGAAGATAATGTAAAAGAAAGTCTTTAAATGCAGCTCGCAAATCATACGCCGTATAAGACTGGCGCAAGCAGAAGAAACGTAGGGGAAATTTCCGAAAATAATCAGAAATATTCCATGACAGTAAATAAATAATCAGCTTTCGACAGTATATAGTCGATACAAGACAGCTAATAATATAAATAGTGTGCGAAGGAGAAGTCTACACAGTGAAATAAATCTTGGCATACCAGAAAATTCATTACAGTGTGATTTCAAACAAACTGGAATTATTTCCTTTATAAACCCCGACTAAGTATCGCTTGAAAAATATATAAAAAGTATTCTGACTACTATGTTAAAACTACCTCTTCAGAACGATTATGACTTTAACTGCTTCTAATGATATTAAACTTCCTATTAAGAAGTTATGTTCATGTTGGGGTTATACCTAATTGGATTGGTAATGCTCCAATCCTTAATTAGAGTAATTATTGCCAACCGTTAGTATCGTAAACCCCCTAATAAATTAATTCAAGACGTTTCTGAAATACCTACACTGAATTTAAACAATCCTTCTCAGGCCTCAAAATCCCCTTTAGTTAAAGGAATATACCTAATAAGTTAAAATAACCAAATGGAGGATTAACCCTTTCCCTAAATATTCCGTAAAAAACATTGTGATGGAAAAACTTTCAATAAATATAAACTTTATATTCACTGCTATAGGAAATTTCGCTACAATATTCCTTTCCAGTTCAGTTAAACTTCTAGGAACTCTGACCTTTTCATAGTTTTATTTTCAACTGAATTTGGTTCACGTTTCCAGCTACATTTCGGAAGCTATCTCACATAAAATTAATGCAATTAGATATGAACTGGCAAAATAAATATGCGCCCTATAGAATGTCTATAGAAATATCTTTTTTGGTGACGTGGATGAAGGGAAGCCTTCAAAAGACGCCCAGACATTGATAAGTTTGTCCAGTTTGAACACCCTCAAAATCCAAAGGACCCCCTGGGACGAGGTCAAATGTCTCATTTAGGAAAAAACCTAGGACCAACTGTTCAATCACGTAACTTTACACGATGACATGACTTAAACAGCTAATAAGACTGGCAAACGGTATATTGGATAGCTATTTCAAACTTAACAGTCTACTTGTGCGCATGCTTTTATTTGTTTTCGGCCAAAACCGAAACAGAAACTTCCTTATAAGGATCATGTTTTGAGAGAAAAATAAAGAAAACGTTATTATAATCAGTCAGTTTTATTTTTTTATCTTTAAATCACATAGCTCTGCAGTCTTTGACATTTTCACTTATTGATAATCAAATTAAAATCAACATAACAACCCCTCATTTAAGGAAATACTTTAATTGCGCCTTAAAAATATTTTAATTTGGTGAGATGTTTATTTGAGTAAGTATAGTATACTTCGCTTCGATGGAATTTATCGCGCCGAACATGACCGAGCAGAGCGCGAGAACTCTCGAACGCTGTTTCGGTTTCGGTCGTAGTTTCGGCAAGTTTGCCGCCGAAACCGAAACTAAACCGAAAAACTCGTTTTTTTTCCGAAACTCGACCGAAACCGAACTTTCGGTCGGAAACTAGTTTAAATAATTAGAAAAGATCTATTTTTTTTTTGGACACCCGGGACTTTTGGAGATAGTTTCATTATACGAAACCGAAGTTTAAAAAACATTTAATATAATCACCAGTTGCGTGTAACTAAATATTTCAATAAGTAAATCAACGTTTTGAGGTTTAACTTTGTACAATGCATTTAGAAATTTACCCAAAAATTTCGAGTACTTTTTACCTTCGTTCCTCTTTCGAAAAGGTATTCGATGGAGACGTTAACCCTCAGTTTTCGTATTATTAAAGTTTCTCTTTACTCCGTCACCAAAGATTAAAATTTTTTGAAATGCTCATTAAAAAAGTAAATCCGTACCCTGTTTGGCCGCCCCTCCAAAAATGTTAAGACGGCCCTACCCCCTGCAACCCTTTTCGACAGTTTCTCATGAGGCACGATAGACTTTTCGGGTAAAATTCATCAATTTGTTTATTTTGGTACCTCATTTACCTTGCAAAACTACGAAAGTGTAGTATATAAACCGCGAAAGACGAGACCACAGGAACGCGCTCCAATAATTACTTGGCCTGTCACCCTTTCACTTGGCAGGATTGACTACTCAGATACATTTAATACCACATTTACATATATTTTTACCACATAAGGTGTGTCACTAATTTTTCAATTGTTATCAAATTTTTAAAAGTTACTTCCGTCAGGATTTGCTCAGGTAGAGTTGCCGTTTCATGGTTGTATATATTATCAAGACAAATTAATTAAAGCCATTACACATAAAAACGCTCCCGTCTCCCGGACTACTATAATTGTGTGCAATTCAATCTAAATTTCAATTTTCTACCTTTCGTAGTTTCCAAGAAAAACAACTGTGACATACGGACACGTGAATGGTCTTATAAGGGCTCAGTTTTTCCTCCACGATCATAGGTGCGGAACTCGGAAAACGTAAATTAGTAGCTAATATGAAACACGTTGTATATAGACAGGCACACGTTAGTAGTGGTGATTACAACCATCTTAGTAGAATTTATATCTACCTGTGTACCTATGTTACAGGTTTACAGAACATTACGTCCATTATTCTCAGCAACAATAAGATAAGATTAGTTGAGTGTTATTGCTTCGCCGGCACGTCGAACCTGAAACAGATCGTGCTAAGTAACAACCCGATAATGAGGATCCAAGCGAACGCGTTTAGCGGACTGACGAACGTCGAACGACTCCTGTTACCCTCCGGGATCAGGATCGTTGAGCCGGACGCTTTCAACGGTCTCGAACAAGTGGGCTTCCTCAAGCTGGCTTACATGGATTTACGAACGGTCGCTTCCGGCACGTTCCGAGGTACGTTTTCTCCTGTATATGTGAGTATACGTATAAAGGTACGTGTAAAGTTCGAAAATTCTCGCTACGACCGCAATGGGACTCCAAAACAGCTCCCTACAAAGTCCCTAAGGTTTATGTGTAAAATGTAGTTAACGATCACGATTTTTCTACCTCTTCACGCGTTTGGTTTACCTGTCTATCTTTTAAAACAGGCAGTATTGTAGTTGGCGAAGTGCACAACTCAAGGAAACCCGTCAGGATTTCGATTAATCGCTACTCGAAAGTTTTACAGTGTCGGAAACAATAAATTAACCATTTCGAAACTTTGATAGTCTACAATAAAGTTCTGTCAACTGATAGAAATGCCTACAAAAACTGTTCCGCCTTACTACGCACAACTAGATATTAAGTATTTTTATGTCTTTATCAATAAATAATTTATTAAAAAGTTCTACAAATTTATAAGTATGGTAGCACTATGATTTATGTTTAATATATTAGTAAAAGTATAAAGAGAAAATTTCGATTTCAAAATAAGGAGCGCTTTACATTAATTCACATACGAAATGTTTTCTTTTTTTATATTTTAATAGATAATAAAAAGTCAAAGAATATTTTTAAGGTTCCGAATTTTCAAGCCCCCTCAAAAAACCTGAGTCCTTCTCCCTTCCCCCTGCGACTCAAACTAACCGTAAAAGAAGGGATACTGTGTTACTGNAAATAATATTAAAGCTTTTTTTCATAAACGCATTCACCGGCAATGTATGTCGATAGAACGTTCAAATTATCATCCAAAAAAATAAAATCGGCATCACTTCCATAATTTAGTGTCCCTTTTTGATCTGAAATTCCCAGAACACATGCGGGATGTAAACTTCCTGCTTCTAAAGCATATTCAACACTGCAATCTAAAAATTATATTGAATATCACTACTCCATAACATACTCAAGTTGGTTGTGTTCAGAAGCTGAAAATACCTTTGCGAAGTGAAATAATATTGTAAAGCTATAATTGATTGCTTTAGAATATTCGACACGAAACATATATGTACGCCTACCCTACCTACAGTCAATTTTTTCGCTTTCAACTTAAAAATATTACAAAAATAGTTTTAAGTTGAAATTAACGTTTTGTAGTAAGTTTAGATACCTACTCTACTTGTTTATTTATTTTATTTAGATGCAAGTTATATTTTTTCCAGACTCCATTTGAAACAATTACTAAATTTAACTCGTAAAAAAAATTAAGTTTGACTCACCAGTAGCTTCTTGAAATAACTTCACACATTCGATCATTGTGGCTATACTTCCACAAAGTGTATTGGTACCAACCACATATGCTTTATTCTGTCTTATCTCGATAGACATCTGACCAATGTTGTACACACCTTCGCCAAACCCCATTGGAGAAATAGCATCTGTTACCAAAACAAGACCTGTAAAAGAAAGCCAATAATTGGTATTTAAGATAAAGATATGTTTACAATTTTTTATGCCCACAAGTAATAAATTCATAAAAATAACATTCCTTAATGAAGAAGCAACTCTTGCAAAAACATTACTTTTTCCACCTTTACGTTTTTCGACCAAACAGTGCTACTTTTAAATATTTTCAACTTTCCAAGTTTCTTTTGAAAATAGACTACTAGCTATCACCAATTAAGCATTACACTTTTAAAATAATATTATTCCAATACACAGCAAATCATGAAGTATATTACATTGTTCTGTAAAAGTCTATACTGAGACCAAAAACGATACACTTTTTACATAAAAACTAACATGGACAAACACAAAAACTAAAAGCAGGATCAGTTTTTTCTTTAATATGTAGATATCAATTTATGCCCAGTCTCGAGCAAATCAAAAATAGTTACACACATATTGTTTTTTTTTTAAGTTACTTGCCTTTTGGATGTGCTCTGTGGGCAATTCTCAAAGCAGAGGGATGTGTGTGGACTCCATCAGCAATTATTCCAAAATAAACAGTTCTTTCTTCAGGAATGGAATCTGATGTTAAAAGTCCTACAAGACCTGGATCTCTGTGGTGGAACTAGAAAACATTAAACTAACTTATGTTTAAGATAATTAAACATTAATTTATCCAGATCACTTACTGGCAACATAGCATTAAATAAATGGGTTATAAATGATGCCCCATCTGAAACTGCTCTTTCCCCATCCCGCAAGTTTCCCATAGAGTGACCTAAAATAAAAAAACCATTAAAAGAAACACTAAAACTAAAGCAATGGAGTAATCTCACCTAATGATACTACAATATTATTTCTTACCAGAGTCTTTATCACTTTAGCTGAATTTTCTAATTCTGGGGCCATTGTTATTATAGATACATTATCTAAACATCCATACACTTCTTTTATTGTTTCAAACCCCTAAAAAATAAATAAATAATTCCATTAGACTGCTCCACCACTGACAACTTGTGAAGTAAAGTAGTATTTTGTAATATTTTATTTTAATAATGCTGTAGTTCAAGCTAAAAGCCCAAAGAAAACTCACCTTATCTAAAAACTTAATGCACTGAGGAGGATGTGCACCCTTTTTCTCTATACTAATGAAAGGTCCTTCCAAATGAAGACCCAAAACTGCAGCTCCATTTTTACCTCCTTTTCGTTTTTTGATATTTGGCAGGATTTTATGATAAATGTTAACAGGTGATGTTACCACAGTTGGACAAAATGAGGTAACCCCATACATCAATAAACCTTTGGCTACTTTATTTATGCCATTCTCTACATTTTCCAAGTGTGTAGAGAAATCAATTCCAAATCCACCTTAAACAATTTCTTTATTTTTTTTTTTAAATATGAAATATAAAACAAAGTTACCATTTATTTGCAGATCTATTAAACCAGGAGCAATAATTACACCTTTGCAGTCAATATGTCTATCAGCCTTAATTTTTTCATCATAAAAAATTTTCTCAGGATTCACTATCTGTCCATTTCTCACCCACAGGTCTTCCCAGATGATATGATGGTTTCTTAAAATCCGACAATTTTTAAATTGCAATAATTGTGAAGGCATATTTTCATAAAAAAAGCCTGTAATCACTAATTTCTATAATGGATAATCAAACTGGGTCATATACTGCAGCTTGGTGTTTCATGATTTTGTTTATATGCTCTTATATTTTCAAACAGCAAAAAGCGATTAACGGTAGAAACCACAGATTAATGAACGATATTGAAAATATTACTGTCTTCACACATTTTTATCTTATCTCGGCCTAATTTTCAGTTACCACGTTAACCTCACTTCTTCATGTCATTCGTTGAAATTTAAAATAACACAGGAACGTACCTACCTTCGCAATCTGCAAATTATTTTTTTAAAACATTTTTAATTCATATTAACATCAGTCACACGAAAGTGAAATACGAAATCGTAAACAATTTCTACTGAAACTACACGAACATACCATAAAATAACAAAATTTATCTAACTGTAGAACTGTAATTTTATTTTTTAAAAACTGATTAAGGCATGTGACTACCATTACTTTACAAGAAAAAATAACAGGATACTACTAATAAATTTAAAAAACTAATGTTTATTTATTTTTAGCTGCTTTTTTTCTTTTCTCACTGTTGTCTTCTAAACTGTTTTCTCTGCTATTGCCTTTGTATTTGTAGTTTCCTGGAAAAATCTCCATTAGTAGTTCCACTTACACTTCCTTGTCAAAAATTTTAGAATTTACTTTGTCTTGACTCTTGTTATTAAAGCTAATAAAAAATTTAAACTCTCTTTTTTTTAGCTCTTAAGAGCTCTTTGACGACATTTTTTATATTGTTAGTCATTTTTTCTCTACTAGCAATTGTTTCTGAAAAATACGAAATTTGAATAACTGAGATTTATTTTAATAAATGCAGCTTGCTAGAAAATTAATCAAACATTGAAAGGGCTGAGAAATTATCCAAAGTAATTGCTACAATGAAGTAATAAAACATTTAAAAACTAGCTGATCGCATTACCATTCTCAAATTTTCTACAACATCGTTTAAACAAATTTCTAAATAATATAGAGCTTCGAGGTGTAATCTGTTAAGTCGTAAGACACAATATTTCTAGTAAGAAGTATCGATATCATTTTTTGTTGATTCATCGTAATAAATTAAAATGCAAAAAAAGGAAAAACTAAATGTTATAGTGGTAAGTATTTCTGTTCATAGAAAATTTGCATTTCACTTGTAAATAAAGTGAATTGATTATTTACTTCATTTTATAATGCAGAAATTAAGAAACAAAAAGTGAAAATATTAAAACCCAATTCAGATGTGACAAAATTTTGTAAATGCCTATAAATAAAACAAACAGAAAAACAGAAACAAACAGACAACTAAATCCATCTTTTATCTCGTGGAAAATGGTACAACTAATAACTAAACTGAATACCGATTATCGGAGACATCTATCTATTCCTTTATTCAAAAGATGACGACATCTGCTAGGTAATGGCAGAACAGATTCGGTGCCTATATCTTTGTATCAAAAGGTCATTTAAAAGTTATTTGAATAAACAGAGGCTATTATGATACAAAAACTAGTCTTGTTAAAAACAGGACTTTCAGNAAATGATTTATTTAAAATCAACTATGAACAGAAAAGTAAAAACTTATGCATTTATTTAAATACAAATTCAGAAATTCAATAATAGCAAAGTGTTCTTATTTTTTCTCACCTGACAAAGCAGCTCTTAGGGCTTCTAAGATATCTTCGTTTTCACCCGTGCTTTGTTTGGTGTCTGAAAAGAAAAAAAAATGAGAACAGTTTTACTGTGACACATTTTATTTACTGCTACTCCAACATATTAACAATAACAATATATATACTACAAAACATTGATAAATACTAATTAAAATATTCAATTAACCGAACAGCGCACTTTTTATTTTAGAGAAAATGCTGCTTTTATTCGAATCGTTTTCGTTTACGATTTTTGAACCCTGTTGATCACTTGACCGGCCTGTTAAATAAAAATTATGTTAAAAACAATAGTATCAACAAACGCACTTTGTTTTGGTGAATATTAAAATCAGACAAACTTTTCAAATATTAAAACTCAAGGGAAACATTCGATTTCCTTTTTTTTTTCATGTTTTAAAAAAGGCAACTAAAAATACAAAATGGGGAATTAGATAAGTGAAAAATTATCAGGGGAATTTTATTACTAAAAGATTCCAAGAAACTACAAAAAAAAAATGGAACAGCCACCAGCGGACCCGCAACGAATAGGTGTTCTATCGAATTGTGAGATATGGTTTAAACCTACAAACCTCTAGGCCATACCTCTCGGTGGCGATACATTGCCTATCTATATTTGAATTTTATAAGTGTTACATTGAAACATTCATTGTTTATAGGAATTAATTTGCAAAAGTTACTTGGATAATGTATAACTTTTAAATAATTTCTGTAATTAGCAGAGGTGAGACTTACCATTCGTCTTACGAGTTATACCAAAAATTTGGCCAGGGGTGTCGGTTTCGAGTTCAGCATATGCCTGCATCAAAGCCTTTTGTTCCTTAGACAACGTTTTAGGAACAGCTATTTTAAACGTAACGTAATGATCACCATAGCCATACCCCTTAACTTTCTTCATGCCCTTTCCACTAAGCCGAATTTTTGTATGCGAAGACGTTCCGGGTAGAACCTGTAACAAAAAAGGTTATGAAAGTTTATAGTACTTACTTACGACAACAAGAAAAGATTATTACTTGAAGTGTATGATCTTCGTATAAACCTTGTATTCGAATGGTGCCGCCCAAAACGGCTTGCGACACCGAAATAGTTGCTTCTGTGTGCACGTCTGGGCCATCCCGTTGAAAATAATCGGACTTGTCAATCCTAAACGTTACGAACAATTCTTTGTTTCCTACATTCATTCTAACCGTCTGTCCATCTTCAATACCTTTATACATACATTTTTTTTAATAACAGCATTTATATCACAGCAGAGGAATTTATAAATAGTAATGTGGCTTAAAACTGAGCAGATGTCATGAATAGGTTTACTTTAAAGATTATGTAAATTGCATTTCTTATTTTTTTTTACTTAAGTAAATATATATGAAATTAGAACTTATAACTAATATGCATTACCCATAATCAAAACTAAAATTCTATTGTAATTTGTACCAATAAAACATACACTTAAAGAAGATCTGGAACTAATTAAAAATTGTGATAACACTTTCAAATTTAACAAATNGAAACACTCAGAAATCAATACAAAAAACTAAAATGTAAATCCAGCTAAAATTTTTTTAAAGCCTCAGTTCAAGATAACAGAGAAATTAAACATTGTTCAATTTAAATTTTCAGTACTATTGATTTTACTTCACATTTCTTTTTCTCAATTTGTATAAAATATTAGTAATAGTATTAGCTGATACTATGGGAGGATATGCAGTGAATCAATAAAATAATGTTAAATACCATAACTTTTACATTTTGGCAGTGAATATCTTTTAACATTACACTAATGGTTTAATAAGCAATTTTATATATTATAAATTAAAATCCTATATATAATACAATTCTTACCTGCTGGTACAGGTACTGTAACTTTCTTCCTTTGAACAGTAGACCCCTTTCCTTCACATTCTGTGCACTTAAATTTTATAAACATTCTGGTACCTTCACAATAACGGCAAGTGGATCTCATTATGAATGGGCCCCTTGTAGTACTCTCAAAACCTGTTCCATCACAAAAGGTGCATTTTACTGGTTTTGTGCCCAACTCACAACGACTACCCTGACATTTTGGACATGTATCTACTACATTAACATTTATATCTTTATTAACACCACGAGCTGCTTGAGAGAAAGATAATCTGACGACCACCTTAAAAGTGAAATTAATACTTTATGAAAAAAAGAAAGTTTTAAATTACCTCTTGAGCTTCTCCAAATCCAAAACTAGACTCTGCAAAATCTTCAAAAGGTGTTTTAGAAAACCCAGCATCTCCAAAAATTTTTCTAAATAATTCTTCAGGATCAATATTTGACTGATAACTCCAACTTTGTTGGAAACCATCAGCTCCTCCCCTGGTACTTGCTCCACCCATACCACCCATTTGATCAGATGTGGTTCCAAAGGTATCATACTGTTTCCTTTTACTGTCATCACCTAATATTTCATAAGCTTCTGAGACAGCCTGAAACTTCTTCTGGGCATCAGGATCATTCTTGTTCATATCAGGGTGGTACTTTTTAGCTAATTTATAATACGCCTTCTTAATTTCAGCAGTAGATGCATTTTTGCTTACGCCTAGTATGTTGTAATAATCTTTTCTTTGGTTTAAACATGCCGCCGTGTGAAAGCTAGTAACTTGCAATTGTGGAAAAGAAAATTCTAAGGAAACATAACTTGAATTAATATGCACAATAAAAACTCAAAACAAAAAAATACAACCAAAGAATAAAGCATTACTTACTACTTGAGGTTAGGTTAATATTTCGAACTTGTTTGCATTTTAAGCATTGATGGAATGATCTTTTTGTTACATTTTTAACGCTGATTGCTGCAATTGAATTTAAATTTCTATTAATTATATAACTAAAACATATTCTAGTTGTGGCCATGGTCAAAAACCTATTTCTTTTCTAACATTTCACAGCGCACCTTCTGCACGTCAATTTCATGATGTTAAAGAACAGAGCATAGATAACACATAGAACACATCTATCAATAAATATCTGTGGAAGTTTGTAAATAAAAACTCATTTTCATAAAATAAAAAATTTAAAACTCCAAAAAACGTATTTTACGATTCCTCGCCAAATAATCTTATAATAATTCGTGAACACCCAAATTTATTCTAGACTTTTCAGTAGGTTTTTATTATTATTATAAACGGGATATTGGGGTAGAATTCGTCGCCCTCAAACTCCAAATATTTTTTTTATTAATGGAAACTTTTCTACACAAAAATCCTTCTTTTTAAAATAATACAAAAT
>NW_020442464.1:1016190-1031322 GCF_000699045.2 Agrilus planipennis | reverse complement strand
TTAATAATAATTGCAAATTATTAAATTTAACATGCATTAGGCTTCATTATTTTCAGCTTCAGTTATTTCATTTTGTTTGTTTTGTTGTTTGCATTTTTCATCAAGATCCTTTTGCAAAATTTCTTCATTTTCATTGCTTTCATCACCCTCTATAACAATTTCTTCAGGATCAGGAGCCCTTGGAAGGAATTCGGAATCTGGGTACATCTTTTCAAAAATCCCTTTTGCCTTAACAAAAACAGGGAGCATATTAAAATATGAAATAAACTAAAAAATCACACTTACAATTTTTATCGAAGGGTCATAATCCAAATCAGAATCTGGTCCAGAACAAACGAAAATGTTAGGAAGATCTTTTTGAAAATTAAAATCGTTCGAAACGGGTACTGAAAAATAGAAAGACCACAATAACTGTGGTCTGTTTTCAACATCACCGCCTTCAATATTGACATTTTCTGCTGATTTTGTAAATAAAGTATCTACGTAATATTTTAAATCATCGTATGGGTTATTAGATTGATCGGTCATCATGTGAACAAGATCTAAAATAAATAAGTTTGAGGAAAAAGAATCTAAAAGAAAAAACTAATGTAACTCACACAGTCCTTTAGGACACGTTCCTGTTAAACTTCCCATTTCAAGGATTGTAACTGGATTTTTATCATTCATGGGAGGGAACAAAAGGAGGGATAAATGTTCTTTTTCACTTTCTAATAGTGACCTGGAATTTTTTATAATATTTTAATTACGAATTTAAAGACATAACTTTAATAATAATACAGAAAAAAAGAATAAAAAATAAAGTAAGAAGTGAAATAAACAAGTACATTAATTTTCACTTCATACCTCATCATATCTTCAATAAATGTGCCATGTTACAATTTTTTGTCAAATTTCGGCTTTTTTGAACAGAGTTAAGCTCAACTAAATATATTGGGGATATACAGCAAAGGCACAACAGGGAAATATAGATTTCTAAGGTTTTTTCGCGGAATGCGGAGGCTCAGCATGATTAATATGCAGATTACATTTTATTCAGTTTTCATTATGAGGTATTCACACGATCGAGTGTATGCAGAAATTGAATAGGAATTGCAATTTGGGGTTACAAACTAACTTGTGAGTCTTGTAAAATTATGTAAGAATTTAACAGGCAGAGAATAACACAAAAACTGTTCTCAAAAATCATCATTACTAAAGTTACATTAACCAGTTACTTAAAAACACCATCCTCATAATTAAAAAAGTATTTAAGAGAATATGTCCTACTTCAAATATTTAAATGCTAGTGTCTTGCTCATACTCATTTGAAGATGTTAAAGTTTAGCAAAACAGCAATTACAATTTGTGCGCTCTTGTTTACCCGTTTTTTTTTTTAATATAAATTTTCATCAAGTGGAAATTATAGTCAAATTTAGCACACAGACTTTTTATTTTTATTGTACCTGTCAGTAATAAAAATTCCTCTGGAAAGTCTTAAAGGTTTAATGTGATCCACAAATGCTTTAGGAGCTTTATCTAAACCAATTACTATTTTTGAAGAATTAATTTGTTGATTCCCACACATTATACCTTTATAATTATTTTTATCATCCATCACTACCCCTTGTAAAGACTGGGATAAAGCATATGTTGCTCCAAACACTGCACTCAATCTATAAAAAGATAACAAAATTATATGTGTAAAAAATATCTACTTACATAATACAATTTACCTGCAAAATGCTTGAGGAATTTCACCACTACCATACATGGAATAAAGAAATGGCGTTTTTCCATACCTTCCTAAGCTATTAAGAAATCTTTTTATCCTCTCAACTCCATCTCTACATGATGTCTTTTCAGTTCCCATAGCAATAGCATACAAGATATAATGAATTAAATTTGCAGTAAGTTTTTGGTCTTTTAGGAATGCATGGAATGTTTTATTTTCATATTCTGGAAAATTATGTATTAAAAGAACTTTAGACTAATGAAACTGTTAAACTTACCAGCAAAGTCCTGGTCAGTGCTATCTAAACAAACATTCAGCAGTTTCATTAGCATTCGTTTTTCAACAACTGTAACATTATTACTAGAAAACACATCGCTTCTTGAACAGGGAACAACTTCTAGCTTATTATTAAGCCAAGTTAGGACCCTACTTACACTCCTAAATTCGGAGTATCTTGCAATATTAGAAGAAATCAATAATTCCACAAATTCACCTCTTGCAAAGTGAAGCTACAATAGATATTGTTTAACTCCAGAATTTATTTTACAATATTACTAACCTTTGGTAAAAGATCAATATTGAATTTTCTAGATAGTGCCAGAAGTTTATTTTTCGTCCAATTCTCATTCTCAATAATTTGTTGTGGATCATCTTCAATGGTGCATTCATTCAACTTTTCAATATTGCCTCTATTATTTGAACAGACAATATATAATGAGTCAAAATGTAGTACAGAATAGTACTTACTCAGAAACATGCCATTCTTCTTTAATGTTAGTTATGGAAAAATTGTTATTACCAAAAGTTAAACATTCCTTAGTAGCATCAGATTCACTTTGAGGTGTACTTCCAGATATTTTGCTAATGGAGTCTAAAGTAAATGATGCCCATAAACCACCATAGTAGCTGTTACTATCAGCGTGCAATACGTTCTTTCCTATTCTACTTGCAGCTGCAGCAATAATCGATTCTGTTAATCCTACGAAAATTAAATAGTAACCACACTTATAAGAAGCAATTAGCACTTTCTGTCTTCACCAACCTGTACCAATTACTATTAAATCAAATTCAGATGGAAGCTCGCCTTCCATATTTTATAAAACAGCAATAATTTTGCAAATTTTACTAATAATTTAGATAAAAATATGATATTTATAAAGGTTAGAGTTTTTAAACGTCAAATGTCTATGTCATAGATAATAGATACACAAAGGGTCTATGTCTATCAGTTTGTCAGTGAGAAAGGTGGGGCAAACGACCAAACAAACCATAGCAAAATTAATATTAGGAATAAAATGAAGGTGAAAATCAAAATAAATAATTTGTAGGAAAAGCCATTTACTCGTTGTGAGAAATAGATTCTTTCATTGATAATGTATTAACTTAAAAGAAAATGTGGAAAGTAATATTTAACATTTATGTATATAATTAATGAAAGTGATTATGCTGCTCTATAAACTTTGCTTTGAATCTATGGACATGTGTTTCTGGTTTCTGGTTTGACATTTTGCAATAACCACAAATTTGAGGATTCAAAATACCAGTCATCGTTCTTCAATAGTGTAATAATTGCTTCAAACTTTTAAAAACGTTAATTTAACAGGTTATAAGTTTGTAAAGATAAATAATTGTTCGTAAAAATGGTTAGTTGAATTAATAGTATAAGTAGTTTTGATCTGTAAGTGATTTACTTTTAGAGCTTCGCCCTTCCTTCTATTAAACCAAAATCTGACCTACCAAAAGATGCTGGCATACCAGAAGGACCTTATGGGGTTCCTGATGTAATGACGTACGGCTTTACTTCAGTAAAAGCAAATTTAGAGGCGTCACATCCTCTATATGCATCAGAAAAAAACGTAAGTTAAGGGTCTATATTTCACAAGTAAATTTACTTGATTAATTATTTGGGTAACTTTATCCTTTTACTCATTATGAAATATATTACAGTACAAAGCAAACCGTGACAACATGAATTTGGTAATGCTTCGTAATATTCAAGGCTTACATGCTCCTTTGAAAATAAGTATGGAACTAAATGCTGCAAGAAAGATTGGGCATTTGCCATTTTTACCTTCCTCCAATGTAATGCTTGATTCACTAACAGGAAAAGATCTAGAAATAGGAGCTGAAGACATTTTTGGAATCCCAGAGTTTTGGGAAGTTCAAGGACAACCCCATGCTGTTTGTGAAAAAGCTTTAGGTTTATTATAATTGATATCTTTCATTTAAAATGTAACTTTGCTTTTTATACATAATAATTAAATATACTGTCTTACTGAATCCATTTTTTTTAATTCTATTCTTAATGTATTCAAAAACTAAAAATAAGTACGTACATCCTTATTCAAAGAGTTACTTTTTATTCAATTAATAAAATAATAAGATAGGTTTATTACGTGTCTTATTAAATCACTTAATCATTAAAATATGAATACATTAAATCANAGTTACTATCATCTTGCTATAATCAGAAATTATTATAGTTTTAAAGTGAAAATTCTGTGTTAGGGTTTTAAAACTCTCTAATGAAAATTCGTTGTTGTGGTTGCAGTTTCTTTTTGTTTAATAAGCCTGTCCTTACGAAACGAAAATCCATTTGTCTTGAAAATAGATACATTGCAGGTGCTGTTGCATCATTGCTGTAAACCATCGTTATATCTGGTACTTCCCCTATCGTGTTAGCTTAAGTTACGTATTTTATTTGTAGGACCTATATGTCAAGTACATCTACACAATGTAAGTACATACTGTACATCCTACATAGATCATTATTAGGTGATTAATAGTACCTAGTTATAAATTAATTGCGTTCTGCAAACCTTAAGGCATTGAGTATATTTTCATTAGATAGGACTATAGACGTTTTAAATGTAGTAATTCAGCATTTATACACTTAAAGGGCTTTGAAGTTGTTTTTTGTAATTTCAAAATTAATATAGAAAAATGTAACAGAAAAATTGAAAGAGCTGGCTAATGGTCACACCTAAATGGGTACATTATACATACCTACAGTTAGTTGCAGGTTGACGAGTTGGCAACCAACAACACAAAACATACAGGGGAATCCCCTAATATTATTTTCGAACTGTTCGTATAATCCAGCCATTTAGAATAGTTGCTTGTTTAACTACACCAACAGATTGAGTTGAGGAATATCTACAATGGGACAAGAATATTTAAATGAGCTCACTTTAATGATTATAGAAAATACTTATTAAGAATATATAATAAATTAAGAAGTTTTTTTTGTAAATGTGTTGTGTTATTGTATATCTTAATTCCTAAACTTTAACACCAAGAGCCTCTTGTTCGAATTTGCTACAGACCCCAGAGTAGCACCCTATCAATATTATAGGCAGTTTATCTTATCATTTATTTTAACTGAAACAGTTAAGAATTTTTTTCGCTAAGCACCCACTTGGTGTATCGATTTATTAATTAGAAACTGTACCTACTAAACATAACAAAAAATGCGCAGGCATGACTATTTCATATGAATTAAACAGTTCCGCTTTTTATCGCGTTTATCTTAATCCAAACCAAGGGAATAAATTTCGTTTGTCGGCAACTAATTATTCGTTTTTTTCATGTTCGTGATAAAAATTGAAACACCTGCTTTGTTTAAGCTCCACCTTCGATGAGAGTCCGCCTCTAGGTGAATGTATTTTCTAGCACGAACCGCCATTTCAGATACTTAATATCCGTAGGTAAAATTGTAAATGAGGGGCTTACCCGTACACGCATCAGCATGTGTGTTAAAAAGTTTTCGTAACCGGTTAGCCATCAGCTTTTATTGTGTCGAAAAGCTGTCGACACGCATCTGAATTAAGTTATTGTTTTTGGAATGATTTACAATTTTGTTCATAAAAATAAAATGTTTCTTTCATATGCACGCTGTACCTAGCTAATAAGTAAGTTTATAACCCTCTTGTTTAAATCTACCTAAGGTTTAAATAAACTAGAAATAGTCATATGCATATTATTGTAAATCAAGTAAATCAAGCTCCTAGCCAATAAGAGGGAAAATGGTGGAGAATACTCCGCTTCCCCATTCCGAATATCTGCTGCAGTTGGTTTTTCAACTTCTATTATTAATGAGAAAACATAAAAAACTCACCATTACATCTAAAAGCACCTGATGTATAACTGCTTGAGAAATTCAATTGTCTTTGCCTAGAATATAGCCATTTTTACCTGGAGGCATGCCCCATGTACCGTGCGGACCTCATGTGGCTAATGAGGGGCATGCCGATATAGGGATTTCCCCGTAGATTGCTAATGAAAATCCCACCGAAAAAAGGAGTGATACTAAAATGAGGATTACCTTATGGGTTTTTCATATGGGTCTTAAGGGGCAAACCTATCACATGTACTTAGAAACTTACAATTAAATCTACCTTATGGGGACTCGATGAGGCAAATCCATTTGAAAATAATAATAATCCTGTTACCCAATTATTTCGTCGTTTCAATGAAATCTTTTTCATTTGCAACGAACCAACAAATGTACTTCCTGTTATTGTTATTATAAAACAACCGAAACCAGACGCATCAGGTCCAACAATAATAAAACAATTGCAATTTAAAGTGTTACTGCCCAATAACACAATCTTACTTAAGAGAAAACAAATGTTACAATTAAGTTATATATAGATATGTATATTGTATTTTTTTTTTCATTAATAATAAAGTTCATTATTCCAAAAATTTTTAATGGGGTTGCAATAATTTTTCCCTGCGGGAGCCACATGCGACGTTCCTGATGATGCGCAAATGCAGCAAGGCGTTATATGCCCCTTCCTTGCCCTAAAGGGCAATCTCATGGGGCCCGCAAGAGGTAGTGTGCTTACACACTTAGGGACCCTACCTGCACTCCCCTCAAAATTCTAGTCGGGACCTATTATATATATTATAAATTTTTGACCAAGAACATAAACGTTCTTCAAAAATATGCCTTCAATACCGCCGCTTTGGTTAAAACAAAACAAATTGCATTTTCAATCAGTTAACTGGTTTTGGCAGATTCTAAAAATTAAATAAATATCTCTTTGAAACAAAGCGGTTTTCAAAAAATCATCGAAAGATGAAATAGTAGCAGAACAACCCAAAGACTAAAATTTTACCATATGGATTTTTACTCACGTTTTATAAAGCATTGTAAAGATTTTAGTATTTCACATAGTTTTATACCAAGACAATTCCGATTCCCGAACTTTGGTATTTTTATTGTCGCTAAGTTTTATTTCTACATCTTTATAACGTATTAGTAACTCTTCATCATTCCACTATTTTAATGACGTATATTTCTCATAAACAAGTTTGTGTTCTTTTTGACGAAACCCTTTGTAATCGAGTATTTGCAATAAAGAAATAAATTTTGTAGTATTGTTCACTATTAGCATCAATCATTGATTCATCTGTTGCTTTTATACTCAAATATCTTCTTTTCTCTTTGGAATTTCAGGAAAATAAAGATGGATATCCATCTGGTTTGCTATATTCGTTGGTAAAATGATAATTTAATATTCCTGAAACTTCGATTAGTCTTGCGACTCTTGTACAGGTATAATACGTTGGATATTTTGCGTAACTATTTGGATATTAAATAAATTAATACAGAATTCTGCATCATTAAGCATACAAAACTTAACAGATTGAGAGAGAGGGTCTGAGGTTCTGAGGGGCGTTTCAGGTTCTGAAGGGAACCCCTTTCCTAGAGCGTTTAGCAAACGCAAGGACCCACAAAAGTAAAATAACAAAACCTATTTTTTACCAGCCATTCTATTCAGATAGTTATTTACCCGAATTATCGGTATATTATTTGGTGGTTTTCAATATAGCTTAGACTCCATTGAGGTGAATTGTCCAAATGGGTATTAAACGAAAAGTTCATCTCCGTGTGGGATTCACTCATCTCCACCCTGGGCCGAAAATGGATCGTTACACCGTTGATCCAGGGCTTCGACCGTTCTCCAGTTTATCGTAGATTTAAGATTTATCATGTCATGACGAAAACAAAACGCAGAAATCGACTTAATACTGAATCAAAATTAAGATGAAAATTACAAATGAAGCCATATTGCTTCTAAAATCGACTCGATTTGCGACAAAATACAAGCCTATCCAATGCATATATTGTTGTTTGTACTATCTTTAATCTAAAATTAAGCAGAAAATTTTTTCTTATATTATATCGAAATTTTTTTATTCGCAATTTGTTTTCTGGGAAAAATAGGGGTTCTTGGAGCTATAAGTATTTATTGGGAACCCTGTTCTATAGGGTTGAGATCTAAACTGCGATGTGACCAATCCCTTTTGTGTCTCCAATCTTAATGTCCACTCCCTCTAAATATTTTTGTACTACACGAGAGACATATGGTCTCCCATAAATATGCATTAACAGGAAGTTATTGCGGCTGTGTGATGCAAAAGGGATAAAACATGCTGGGATAAATTGGGATGTAGCGTCTACTTATTAAGGAAAGAAACAATAAGCTATGTTCGAGCAGTCAGGCAAATTTCTATTCTTGCCAAATCATTACGAAAGTTTTATTTTAAATAATATCTGGTATCCAATTTAACGAAAAAATGCCTTTGCTTATATTTATATTTTATGTCAAAAAAATTGGCATTTAGAATCAATGTTAATTTTAAAAAATACATCGGAACACTCGGCCAGAGTATCCTGGATTCCTGATGTAGATAGATATAGTGAACTCGATGCTCTTTCAAATAGAAATGGTCAAATAAAAAACAATGATATGTTAAGGGTAGAATGTATATTACAAGAAAGTATAGAACTGAAAAGCCCTCTCTAAATAAAAAATAATACCTTTACCAACGTTGGAATCGTTGTTGACTACCTATCCTCGGAGTCCTACCGAAGATGAGGATTTTAATGTGGATTTCAGCTCCTTAAATAAACAGGAATGATCAACCCAAATAAAGAAATTGGCTCAATGGCTGGACATCTACTTTTTTGACTGCAGGTAGGGACAAGTTGTTCACCGCAAATAAGAATGACTGGTAATCTCTATCTAGAACAATTGTATCTGCTCTTTATAAAAGTATTGGATTTGTCTAGCAAAAACAACCAATGATGGTTATTACGAAAGCCCCAATAACTCTCAAGCTTTACCCTAGGACTCCAATGAGTAGTCTAACGATCCTCTTCGAGCACCTAATATAAATATTGCAGGAATCAAGAATGATAATTTAAACCATTGAAAATACACTCAAATTTAAGGGAAATGTTTAAAAATTTACCTAAAATTTTTCTTTCACACTTATTGTTGAAATTTTTCGTTATGCAGTAAGTAAAATTATTTGCTTTAAAATACCCATAGTTACTCATAAGACTGAATAAGTGTAAATTAACAAAATCAATAGAACCACAACAGAAAAACAAAAGCTTGGGCACCATCAGTTTGTCAAGCAAGGAATCAAAAATTTGCTTCGGGAAATCTAAACCAGTGGCTCTTGGATTTACCTAAATTGAATGAGAAGTCGAAGTTCTTATAAAAAAAGTAAGCTAAAGAGTATTAAACAATACATTAGACGTTGATCAATAGTGATAATAAAGCATATCATAAAACTTATATTAGGAGAAAATGTGACCACATCATAAAGTCAGTACGTGTTTTTACGTTTAAGTTTTTACATTCCAAAAGATATTGCAAATTTCACCTAAAAGTCTGTCTTTATTCGTTCACACTGTTTATGGCAAAAATTAAAATTAAAAACATTATTTCAAACACAGTCACAATATTCGTGAAAATTGGTTTATTGACTTATAAGAAAATTAATTTTAAATTTATGCCACTTTTCTAATAGTGCCTTAATTTTAACGGGTAGTTTATTAATGTAATATAATTTAGCTAATATCTAAACCTAAATTAAAATCATCTTATATTGTCGATAATTCGTAGAGGTCATCGTAAGAACAGTATTGATAAAAAATGCAAAGACTAAAGAAGTACAGATGTCTATTAATAAAAATTAATTTCGAAACACTCAGAAAGTAAATAGGTATAGGAGCTAGAGAAGGAAAATATTTAACCAAAATTTATTTATTTGTTGGTTAGTTTACTTGTTTTTTCTTTGCTGTAATTTCTATCATTTTGTTATTGTTTTCATAAGGCTACAAGTGTAAATTACCTTTGACCCTGTTCCTTTGTTATGTTTCCTTCTAATATTTTTAAAAATATCTATAAAACAGTAATCCTGACTTAGCAGCATTGAGCTGCTTTCGTTTAACTTAAAACTCATGTTTTGTCACGATATCAATTTCAAAAAATGTCTAAATATTTTGTCACAATCCATGCTACGACTTCCAGATGACGACAGTTCTCACCGGGGGGTGACAACCCTGGCAAATTTCTTGCACAGCACAAAGGGGCGGCAAAGCGTCTAATTTACTTGGAAGCTGGTGTCGGTAGGCTGTAATGAAGACGTTCCAAAAAAGGTCTTTGGGTTGAATACACTGAGATGAATAGCATTTGGAAATACCAATTATCCGACGGTGTAATTTATTCCTTTACTTTATAACATCCAAATCGGTCCGGTCCCCAAACGTGATTTTTAATAAGCATATTTTTTCTTGGAAGGTCATTTAAAAAGAGCACATTTAACTTTGTTACGTACATGTTATAAGACTAGCCACAAGGGGTCGAAATTTTTCATATTTGAGTTAGTCTTCAAACATTTGTTACTAATTTGATTTGAATATTCAATTATTTAATCAAATATTGAAATATCTGAAATCTTGATTTATTTTTATTCGAAAACAAACACTTGGAATGGAAAAAATGGAACATACCTAAAAACTAGAAATATACAAACATTTAATAAGGTAATTCCCCAATATGTATGTGAGCTGCAGAACCACAATCTTACCAAGTATATCCACAGATATTTAGATATTTGATCAGAGCCAAAATAGGGTTGCAAATAATTTTACTGATATAAAATCAAGATCAATCATTTTCTAAGAATTTTGGATTATAGGCATTTATAATATCTTGTAGTTTTCAGTTTTACATAGCTAGTGTATATCAATTCGATATTGTTTTGCGGGCTGTTTTGTCGTAATTTATAGAATTCGTAGTTCCTTGCTTAAGGTACGATAAGTGGTGATTTGGCAGATGCTGATATCAATTTGGAACTTCAAAATTCGGTGGACCATGAAATTGAACCTGGAAAACAATATCGATCCAATATTTTAGATTATCCGTTTTCAAAGAGTTTAGAATTTTTTGGGTTCTCTTCAATTAAAGAATTATAAGACGTTCATGGAATGTCTCTTTGCCCCCATTTTAAGCTTCTAATACCTTCAGTGGTCAATGTGAACAACATTCATTCATCATTTTATATAGTTTGATAGATGATACTAGCAAAACTTTTAATAGCAAAAATGCATTTTGCATTTTACAAATAGAAAATACGTTTTGAAAAGTATTTTNAAATCGAAAATACCTTTGGGAAAAGTATTTTAAATAAAATACAAAAAGCTTTTCTCAAAGAAGTATTTAAATGTAAGATAAAAATAGGAACTTTTTATTTTGTATTTGCAATTTAAATGCAAGTATTTCAAATAAATCACATCTCTGGCTATCTACTTACGTAATAAATCACCCACATGTCTCGTTGAAAATATTAAATCACGATATTTATATCTAGTAATTTAGCTTAAGTAACTTGACATGAAAATTGTTACAAATAATTTTTTGTAAAACTTTAAGTGCCATATTACTAGAGGTAGTATTCAAACTGTACTCTGAAAACATGTTTCGCTTCTTTTTGTAAAAACAAAATCTATTCTTTTTTCGCCATGAGTTTTTACAAAATGAGAATCATTGCTTTTCCTGGCGCCTCCACCATTTTATGTGCAAGAAAATGTTTACATTAAATTGTAATCTCTTATCTAGAAAATGCAAAAATAAATGCCTAATTTGTTTGTTTCTATTTATATATGTTCTTCCCTTCTATTCCTATTTGTGCAGTAGTCCCAAAAATCCGGGCACTCATAAGTCGATCAGTTAGAATTAATTTGGACAACTTAAAATTAATAGTTGAATGTAGGCTTTCACGGTCGGCGTCTAATTGATCAGTATAGCATTCAGGGCTAATAAGCCGTGGTCTGTTTGGATATTGTAAACAGATCACGGTCCTTCAGCCCGGATTTATCTGATCAACTTAAAATTATCCCGACGGATGGGCCAGGATGCCGACATGTCAAAATATTGGAAACTAAAGTAGATTAGATTAGGCTAGGCTAAGGTTAGGTTACGTTGCGTTAATTCTTTCCGAATATTCGTTTATTCATTTCCACCTCCTACGCATCCACCTGTCTCTTTGATCTCCAAATACTTTCTTAATCTAATAAATCACCTCCACTCCCTCCCCCTTCTGACCATAGGTCCATTCATCTGTATTTTAGTCAAATTCCCAAATTTCATAAATATTGAAAAAGTTAATAAAATATTAAAATAACATTTGGATTTTGGATACCAAGATTTTGGCTCGCCGACATTTTACATTGTCGGGAATCTGGTTGTCGGGATTATGAGGTGGACTCATTTGAACTAATGTGATATTTCATTGATATTAATAAGCAATGTTTATCTTAGGTACCTGGTTTAAACACTTAATATTTACCAATCGCATTCTAAATTAAAGGCAAGGATAAATAAACAGATCTAGGCTAATTCACCGAACAAAAAGCGTGAAAGCTATCAACTACGTACTTCAGTTGTACTTAATATACAAATGAACGTTTCTAAAATAGATTTTTTCAGATATTTTTGACTGTGATGGTATTATTTCTTTAATTTGAATAAAAAATAAAAGTTCGTAGTTGTTTCCTCTTTTATTATTATACATAATTTTGATCGCATGAAGTTAGAAGTTTTCAGATGCATGTAATAAATGTAATTAATATAACTTAAAACAAGTTAATTAGTAGATGCAACTACTTTCACTGTTAAATAATTTAATTAAAAAATTAATGAAATGGATGTTGATTCTGCTATACAACCAGAGTGCATAATATTAATATCATTAATACGTTAATAGTAGGATGCTTTCACTTAGCTGTTGTTTATTCTGAAAATTCACAGATAATCTTTTACTTTTGAAAGTAAACGTGTCTACTACTTATTCTTTCACTAAAAAGAAAATTAGTTTTTGAAATAGTGGACGCAACTATATAGCAACCGCAAAGGTAATAAATAATTTTCAATTTTTAAAACATTACCTGAATTGTCTTTCATTTTATGTTCAATTGTTACTGGTTATTAGTATAACTTTTACTTTTGTAATAGCATCAGCAATTACTGTTTTAAATTATGGTTGAATTAATTTTACTTTTCTTATTTAGCTGATAGTCAGTGTGTAAATCACACGTTTCCTAAAATGTATCTATACTTATTAGTGATAAGCAAAATTGATCCAAGTCCTGCAGTTCAACACTGTCTTTATAATAGCAAGACGAAGACCAAGACCTAGCTCTCATGTATGACAGAAGACTTCAGTATTTAAGACAATTATTGCCTCGATAAATAAAAAAAAATTGTGCTTAGAAGAATTATAAAAAAGCGTGTATCAGATTAAATGGGCGAGACCAAAACTTAACACGCAATACCAAGACCAATACCAATACTGAGATAGTCTTAGTCTTACTTTACTCCTCACTAATACCTATGTATTTCTTTATAAAATAACCTCTATGCTTTCATTATTTACTTCCCCAAACACAACTAGTTTATGAAATCCCAAAATGAATGTGCTACTTCTTGAAGTTCTCTTCANAAAACTCTATTTAATTAAATTCTTTGAAATCAATAACGATTACAGCTTTAAGTATTAAGTGCCTCAGCGATTAATGAATTTATGAAACATCGGAAGTGTAAGGATTTCAATAAATCAATACTGCCTTTGAAGGAACGTACGTTATTCTTGTAATAATCATCATTGTATGAGAGAAAACTATTTTAAAGAAGTATGAAGTATCCTATATCGACATGAATTGAATGAAAAAGAAAAGTAATAGATAAACTTCTCTCTCTTTCCATTAACAATCAACAAAAGTTTGAATCTAAAATGCAAGCTAGCGAAGAAGCAGATTAAAACTCTGTTAGCGTTTCAAAAAATATTTAAAAGAGGTGATAAACAAATATTTTCCATTGGTTTTTGGTTAGTGCACTATGAAACATTCTGTAATATTAAAGAAATAAAACTATGTACTTTGATTTTTAATGTTTCACTCTAAAATTGTTTCGACTTTTTAGACCTTTATCAAGATTATTTGTGAAATTATTTACTTAAATAGGTTAGACTATACCCGAGATAGCATTTAAACGTAAAAGTGAAACTAATAAACTGAAACATTAAATGTACAAAATATATAATACATCTAAACGGATAAGTTTTAATATTTCAATAAGTTTCTATTAATTTGTGAATGTAGTTGTACATTTGTTTTGTCATGCGTCCTCTTGGATTGTAAGTTAATAATTTTTTTGATTCTTTCAACTTGTGACCTAAATTTTACGGTAAAACCAAAAGAATAGCACGGACCAACACAATATACGTATATGATTTAAATGTATGAAACTATGAAAGTGGCAGTTAAACAAGAAACCAGAAAAACAACATGAAGACCATCATTCGGTATATCTTGTACATGCTTGTTGAATACGCGCCGTGTCTTCGGCTCTTGTAATAAAACTTAGCCGTAGTCAGTTGTTACTTCCAATCCAATAAAACTTTATGATAGGAGTATTGAAAACTTTATTAGGCACCCAAGCATTTCCGACCTGCCATCATGTCCGCTTTTAGGGACAAACCGAGGTCCATTTTATGACACCGTCGACCGAAAGGAGAAAATATCTTCGTTGTCGATTCAAGAAGTTGCCTGTCTGCCTCATGCCTTCTGATGTTCGTACAGGTTGACGTTCGTGTCTGTGAGGCGGCTACCTCCAATTTAACTGGGGACCTTTTATCTCACAGGCTCGTTTTCAATTTTATAGCGACGAAGAAGACGGTAAGTATACTATCCATTACGCATAATTTAGTAACGACAAGGAATGATTTATAATAAACAAAAATTTTTGCGGATGGAGCATTTGTGATATGAATCGTAAAATTTGCAATCATTTATTATGGTATACAACTAAAAGCAAAGACACTTTTCTATTAAAATAAAAAGAAATGAAAGGAGTAGTACCTAATATTTGTTTTCAATTTCCTTTCGAATGCTGGAATCATTGGACTAATTTAAATCATTTTTTTTTTAATAATTGACAAAAACTCAAAGACATAGTGATAGCATTTCTTTATGATTTACTAAAATTTTTTGGTAAATGGATTTTTTAAAATGTCAAAATCACAAGATAGGCTCCATTTTAATTTTCTTATCA
>NW_020442464.1:1011679-1015996 GCF_000699045.2 Agrilus planipennis | reverse complement strand
GGCTTCGCTCGCAGAAATTAATATTGTTTCTCTATAAAACCTTATAAATAAGTAGTAGAATATGTAAACAACTCCATGCTCTAAGACAAAAGACTTTTTCTCTAAATAAAATTAAAATAGACAGAAATGTTAATACATTAAAGATTCAATTTCATTATGGTATACATAAATATATCTAAGAATACAGACTATGTGAACAGTCAAATGCAGTAGAACGAGTGATTAAGTATGGATATTTTTGAATTTTTTTTTAAATTATTTGCGTCAATAACTATCATAAAAGAAATTTCATTAATAGAAGCAATATAAACAATTACATAAGTTTAGTTTAAAAAATTCTAAATGCTTATTCGTAATGCTCAAGAAACTCTTCAATAATAAATACTAAATTCTGACACTATCAAATGCTACAATCAACCAGGTTCTTAGTTTTTTTAATAAATGACATTTTACAAACCCAATAAATGTAATAATCAGTGAATATGGTAAAAAGTAAAAGAAAAAGTCAGAAGTGTCCGAAAAATGATGTTATATGGGAATCATGAAAATACCATGAATGCATCGGAATATTGGTAAGTAGGAGAATAAACGGCCCTATGGAAGTCAATAAGAAAACAAAGAGTTAAAATATATGGTAAGAAACCGGTCTGATTGATGACCTTATGATGATAATGGTGTATATTTTCTTTATAATGTCTTTTTTAATCATTTTATTTTAAAATTCCATATCTTTTTCTATCTCATTAAATTCTTTTTCGCGTAATTACATGCTTAATGCAATTAAATGCTTATAATAATTTAACTAATTTCCTTTTTTCCAACATTTATTGGAGTTTTCCGGAAACAATTCGAATGTATATACCTACTAATTAATTACGTAAATTCTTGTATCTTTAATAAAAAATGATTACCTTCACTTGCCTTTACCTACAACAAAATATAAATCGAAATAGTAAGAGGTCATTTGAAAGTATCTTTTTATATAAAAACTTCGGTTCCAAACTTAGTACCTTTACAACTGGAAAAACACTTCAGATGGCAAAAAAATTTAATAGTTCAGTAATAACGTAAGAAATAAATGAATAAACGTAGACACTTATACAGAAGCAGAGAGGCGCCCACTTTAATTAAATCTATTTTTTTCTGTTAATTAACTAGAGAGCGAATTTATATGCTCATATGATATTTAAATCACCTGAAGGTTTGAAGGATCTATAAATCCATGGAGATAGTAAAGCTTTTAACGATTTAAGGGCAATTTGAGGCATAATATGGCATAATATTCTTATATTGAACAAAACCTTTCACTTATTACACAAATCAAAAACACATAAGCATGAAAAATAAATACTCATAGTGAGTTTAAATTTTAATACGAGCATGCATCTGAGGAAATTAATTTTATATTGACATTACCTTTCCCTATATCATCGTTTAGTATTTATTATCACTAGGAAAAACTAACTACACAGGGTTTATTACATTTTCATAGTAAAACTATTAATACCTTTTAACTAACTTATTGGTTTGATTGTTTCTAATAAGAAAATTTAGGAAAAGTCTTCTTTACTTTTTGTTCTCGTTAACTAATTATTGTACTTATTCGTCAGTGTAATAGAAAGTACCCATCATGAAAATTAATTAGTATCTAACTAAAATATATTTGTAAAGAAAGTAGAAAAAGTAGTAAATAACCAATACAAAGGAAAATCACCGCGACCACAGAAAAATCAGCTGAAGTTGCAATGAAGGAGGTGTACTCCACTTTTATATAATCTAATTAACTTTTTTAATTAAGTAAATAATAACAAAGGTAATATATATGTCCTTATTATTTAACACACCACTTAAGTAACTACCTACTCTTCAAGAGCAAACAATGTCTAATTAAATTTAATTAATTGTTTATGGAAACAACAAAGTCAGTCGCAGGATGGTAAGAAATAAACGAAACTGACATAACAATATATGCAAATTGTTGATGTAAATATATATGTAGATATAATTGTATCAATGGATGCATAAAATTATTATTTTTTACATCAACAAGCCGTTCAACTTATAAATTACAACGTTTTAAAATAATTAAGTAGTTAATAACCTACGGTTCGCGTAATTATTTTATTATTATATGAACTTAGCGTTTCATAGATGGGACAACGAGTTAATAAATAATGTGTGATGTGTATTCTTCATGTATATTGCACCAATATACCCATAATATACTATAAAACGGGCAATAGTAGGCTGTTATGTCATTTACAGTTCCTTCTACCCACTTCGCCATTTAAACATAAATCAACTCCTTAACCCTTTCCGTTAATTACATCTACAGTAGTTAATGTTTAAAAAACAAAATTCTTTATCTGTAAATAATAAAATAATTATAACGAGATAATGAACTAATTAATTTATTAATCTCATGTTAACATATCTTCGTTTGTTTTTTAGTTATTTATTTATCAGGTAAACACATCACAACATAAAGACATTGAATTTTCTACTATCAAATAAGGATTAAAATACGTAACACAGTTCTATATATAGTTGTTTCATTTAATACAAAAACAACAATCAAAATGGTGTAATTGATAGCATGATGGAATAAAAATTAATACATTATTTTTTACACTAGTTGTAGCCCCAGGTGAGATAGGATGGTAGGATACCTTCTCAGGAATGAAGGGGTATAGTTAGAGACATATTGGAAGCAGAAACAAGAGTTAAGAGGGGTAAAGGTAGACCTAGATTAGATTACTGTGAATAAATTCGTCCATCAGACTTTCAAGATTTACTCCGTCAGTATCATAATAAATATGGAACATCGAAATACCATTCAATCTTGTTTGGCCCATAGTATTAGACGTTTTAGTGTTGAAAATCTTCATTCATTTTTACAGAAAGAACCAGGAATCGCCATAAGCCGAACGAATTTAGGAAATTCAGGTACAATACTACTGATTTCCCATTTATTTACTCGCAAAAATTCGACATTGTCTTTTATTGTCTATTTACGCTGAATGGTAGGTATGTTATGTAGGTAAATGTCATAAGATTGAATTAGTAAAAAAATGAATGTTGTTTGTTTGTTATTGATAATATCTATAATAATTTTCCCTCTAAGGGAGTAACGGACAAGACTAATTAGACTTCCAAAAATATATAAATAGTCTAAAAGCTAAACGCTGCAAACTTGAATTTTAAGTAGGGACAACAAATCGCCTATCTACCCAAACCAGGGAGTCAGATGTTACACATCTGAAACGCGTTGATTGTGCTACGCTTTTTCGGCTTTGACATAATATTTTGCATGTACCTACGATTGTGGTGCAGTCGTAAATTAAGAAACACGAGAAAGCATGATTTCTTACGCATAAATTATCAAAACATGGCAGATCTCATGTGCTGATTGGTGAACATAAGCAGTAATGGTGCTTTTATATTAATCATACGGTCTGTATCTCTACACTACACATATATATGAAAAAACTAGCTTTTCCCCGCGGCTTCGCTCGCGGAAATTAATATTGTTTCTCTATAAAACCTTTTAACTCCCAATTCACCCTTACAACGTTTTAATTTTATGCATTTTCGCCATCTTAGACTTCAAATAGAAACGTAGCAGCAACATTTCATCCTTAAGGGTTGATTTTTAAAAATTGCCAAAACACGTATTTGCTTAATTTCAACAATGAGCAACTTTCCAGTAAATCCGAGATAAAAATACAAATATACCCCGTGGAAACGTTGCAACCTCTTTTCATTTGATTAATAATACCAAACAGCATATATACCAAGTTTCAAGTAAATTCAGTCACAAATAAAGTAAGTCCCAAACAAATATTGCAACACCTTTTTATCCCCCCCCCTTTGGAGGTTGAATTTTTTAAAATGTCGGGATATGTCCTTCAAGTTTCAAGTAAATCTGACGACAAATAATATATGTTCTATTTAAACGTTGAAACTCCTCTTCACCACTCCTCCCACCACGAGAACGTGATAAAAATATCCTATGTCCGTCTCCTGGTTGTAAGGTACCTCCCCACCAATTTTCAGCCAAATCGGTTCAGCCGTTCTTGAGTTATAAATAGTTATGTGTATAAATTGATTGGTCTAGTTCATCATATAATTACATGGGGAACGTAGAACCATCATGCTGAAGAGGACCTTAATTGGTCCTAGAACGGCCTGAGGTAGAGGGGGTTTTAGTCGGTAGGTCCGAGGACTTCTTCCTCGGGAATCCGACACTACCCAGTCGTACAGACGGCTGGGTGTCTTTTGAAGATTTCCCCTCTTCCACGAAAACATAAAAAAAAA
>NW_020442464.1:981565-1007983 GCF_000699045.2 Agrilus planipennis | reverse complement strand
GTTTATTACATTTTCATAGTAAAACTATTAAAACCTTTTAACTAACTTATTGGTTTGATTGTTTCTAATAAGAAAATTTAGGAAAAGTCTTCTTTACTTTTTGTTCTCGTTAACTAATTATTGTACTTATTCGTCAGTGTAATAGAAAGTACCCATCATGAAAATTAATTAGTATCTAACTAAAATATATTTGTATAGAAAGTAGAAAAAGTAGTAAATAACCAATACAAAAGAAAATCACCGCGACGACAGAAAAATCGGCTATAGTTGCAATGAAGGAAGTGTACTCCACTTTTTTATATTCTAATTAACTTTTTTAATTAAGAAAATATTTTACATACAAAGGTAATATATAATATGTCCTTATTATTTAACACACCACTTAAGTAACTACCTACTCTTCAAGAGCAAACAATGTCTAATTAAATTTAATTAATTGTTTATGGAAACAACAAAGTCAGTCGCAGGATGGTAAGAAATAAACGAAACTGACATAACAATATATGCAAATTGTTGATGTAAATATATATGTAGATATAATTGTATCAATGGATGCATAAAATTATTATTTTTTACATCAACAAGCCGTTCAACTTATAAATTACAACGTTTTAAAATAATTAAGTAGTTAATAACCTACGGTTCGCGTAATTATTTTATTATTATATGAACTTAGCGTTTCATAGATGGGACAACGAGTTAATAAATAATGTGTGATGTGTATTCTTCATGTATATTGCACCAATATACCCATAATATACTATAAAACGGGCAATAGTAGGCTGTTATGTCATTTACAGTTCCTTCTACCCACTTCGCCATTTAAACATAAATCAACTCCTTAACCCTTTCCGTTAATTACATCTACAGTAGTTAATGTTTAAAAAACAAAATTCTTTATCTGTAAATAATAAAATAATTATAACGAGATAATGAACTAATTAATTTATTAATCTCATGTTAACATATCTTCGTTTGTTTTTTAGTTATTTATTTATCAGTTAAACACATCACAACATAAAGGCATTAAATTTTCTACTATCAAATAAGGATTAAAGTACGTAACACAGTTCTATATATAGTTGTTTCATTTAATACAAAAACAACAATCAAAATGGTGTAATTGATAGCATGATGGAATAAAAATTAATACATTATTTTTTACACTAGTTGTAGCCCCAGGTGAGATAGGATGGTAGGATACCTTCCCAGGAATGAAGGGCTATAGTTAGAGACATATTAGAAGCAGAAACAAGAGTTAAGAGGGGTAAAGATATTCCTAGATTAGATTACTGTGAATAAATTCGTCCATCTGATTTTCAAGATTTACTCCGTCAGTATCATAATAAATATGGAACATCGAAATACCATTCAATCTTGTTTGGCCCATAGTATTAGACGTTTTAGTGTTGAAAATCTTCATTCATTTGTACAGAAAGAACCAGGAATCGCCATAAGCCGAACGAATTGAGGAAATTCAGATACAATACTATTGATTTCTCATTTATTTACTCGCAAAAATTCGTTCGACATTGTCTTTTATTGTCTATTTACGCTGAATGGTAAGTATGTTATGTAGGTAAATGTCATAAGATTGAATTAGTAAAAAAATGAATGTTGTTTGTTTGTTATTGATAATATCTATAATAATTTTCTCTCTAAGGGAGTAACGGACAAGATTAATTAGACTTCCAAAAATATATAAATAGTCTAAAAGCTAAACGCTGCAAACTTGAATTTTAAGTAGGGACAACAAATCGCCTATCTACCCAAACCAGGGAGTCAGATGTTACACATCTGAAACGCGTTGATTGTGCTACGCTTTTTCGGCTTTGACATAATATTTTGCATGTACCTACGATTGTAGTGCAGTCGTAAATTAAGAAACACGAGAATGCATGATTTCTTACGTGTAAATTATCAAAACATCTTAGATGTCATGTGTTGATTGGTGAACATAAGCAGTAATGGTGCTTTTATATTAATCATACGGTCTGTATCTGTACACTACACATATATATGAAAAAACTAGCTTTTCCCCGCGGCTTCGCTCGCGGAAATTGATATTGTTTCTCTATAAAACTTTTTAACTCCCAATTCACCTTTACAGCGTTTTAATTTTATGTAATGTCGCCATCTTAAATTTCAAATACAAACGTAGCAACAGCATTTCATCCTTAAGGGTTGATTTTTAAAAATTACCAAAACACATATTTGCTTAATTTCAACAATGAGCAACCTTCGAGTAAATAAAATATACCCTATGGAAACGTTGCAACCTCTTTTCATTTGATTAATAATATCAAACAGCAGATATACCAAGTTTCAACTAAATTCAACCACAAATAAAGTATGTTCCAAAAAAAAATTGCAACACCTTCCTCTTTTTTAAGATGTCGAGGTAGATCTTTCAGAAATTAAATGAGAGACCATTAAAACCAAGTAAATCTGACCACAAATAATATATGTTCCATTTAAACATTGGAACTCCTCTTCACCACTCATCCACCCCAACAGAGACTGATTTTTTTAACCAGTTTCAAGTAAATCAGACCAAAAACAAACATCTTTGCAAAATCCTTTCAGCTTCCTAAAGAGGTAGAATTTTGCAAAATGTTGAAATAGGTATGTATGACACTAATTTTATATGAAAAAGCATGAAAGCCAAGTTTCAGTTAATCTGACTATAAATAAAACACCATACTTAACCAAAGACAACATTACGTTTAGCTGTCAGTTGCGTTTTGTTATTCCATGTCAGTTACGTTTTGTTATACCATTTTTAACAAATGAACGGCGAGACTGATGATTTGATTTATAAATTTTTCGTTTTGCTGTCATTTGCGTTTTGTCATTCCATGTCAATTGCGTTTACAAATATACCACGTTTTTCTCGTGGAACACGGTTATAAACTACTTCCCCACCAATTTTCAGTCAAATCGGTTCAGCCGTTCTTGAATTATAAATGGTGTAACTAAGACGACTTTCTTTTATAAGTATATATAGATAACTCATCAAAAATGTATATTTTCCTATAAAAAATCATAAAAATTGTAAAATTTATTTCAAGTTAAAATAAAAAAAGGAGAATCTGCTGCTGTCCGTTCTTTCTATTACGGAATGTTTTATTTTTTATCATATTTGATTTGCATTAAAAGTTTTAATAAAATAAGTATACGCGGTTATTTGTTATTGTTAGTTTAAAGATACATTATTGTTGTAGGAGGGCGTTTGTATTGCCAGAAATCGTGTGCCGAGATGTGGAATACAAAAAAAGGGCAAAAGATCATTGTTCGTCGACGACGACGACTTCGGTGCGGTAGAAGTGGGAATAGTCCGGACACCGGAGCCGTTACCGCAAACAACACTCCGGGGACCTCTCAGGCCGCACTTTGTTACGTTTTAACCGACAACTCGACAACGGTTCGCGCCCATTTACTCCCCATTCAGACACAGATCGCATCCCCATCCTTTATCGCATTCCCTCAGCTATTTTCAGACATGAGAATTATATTCATAATGTCATGTAGAATTTCCTATGCGTATAACTTACATTTGTCTTGGCTTCGAGATTACAGGGCGAGAATTTAAAATCGAGCGAGCGCATAAGTAAACATTTAAACATGAAAATAATATTGAGAAGTACGCACGATTTTCTAAAGACAAATTTATGATTAGAAATTAATAAGTAGATACTTCTCAGTGCACGGAGAAAACTAAATTTTTATGACAACGCAAAAATTACAATTTTCGGTTGTAAATGGCTGAATTTGCCGTAGAAATAGTAGAATTTATTAGGTAACTTGTAATGATCTCAAATTTGATATGTTTCTTTAAAAATTATTTCAAGTTTGTTAATTATTACAATTAAATTTGCAATATCAACTAAAATGTCTAATAAATTTATATCTGCTGGAATTTTATTTTTACAAAGTCTGGTCCAAATTGTAATTTTTATTATTTTCGCTTACAAAGCAACGGACTAAGCAATGGGATAAATTGTAAATATTGCTTTAATATTTAGGTAAATTTTCGTTTTTTATTTTCTCCGTGTGGTGGCTCTAGCCAGAGCGGGATCTATATATGAAAGTTTTTGGGCTGAATCTGATAAAAAGGGCCCTCATCACTAGGGTTGCCACCCGTACTTTATTATAAAGTATTGTATTCTATTTCGACTGTGCGTACGTTATACTTTACAAGACACATAAAGTACGCAAAAATACTTTATTTAAGGCCTTAAGTAAACAGTAATTTTGTAAGCGATTATTCGAAATTCAGAGTATTTTTACATCAATAATGTTACAAAGAAAAAATAGCAAGTCATATTTACGGAACAACCTGATTTCCCAAATCTGTTCAAGGTAGTGTCACTTTTGCTGTCCGTTCCGGCCACTTCAGCATTTACAGAAAGAGTATTCTCTGTTATGAACGCAAAGTGGCGGGACGACAGGAATAAAGCTTCATTAAAACTAATTAAAAATGAACTTTTAGTTTACTTAAATCTTTGTTTGCCATGTTTAGAGGCTATTAATGTATTTAAGAGCGACAGCAATTTGTTACTGGCTGCTAGGTGTAACAAAAAATATGTTTTTAAAAACAAAAAATAAAATACTTTATTTTTATACTGAGTACTTTTTTTTTTAACCTTTTAGTCGAGAAATACTTTATGTAGAATTGGCATCCTGTATGTATTGCACGGCGCCATGATGCGACGGCACTACATCAAATTAAAAGACGATCATGTTTTAATCCATCGATAAATTAACATTAACTTATGTTACTTATTTTTGTTAAAAATAGTCAAAAGCTCATTTTTTTTGCTGCTTTCGTTATTTTGTTTTATATACGTAAAAGAAGTAACGTTAGATAGCCCACTTCTAATTAGAGTGAGCCTTTATTTATTAATTTATTTATTACTTAAGTGAAAATATGCGTAAGATGCCAATAGCGAAGAACTTAATTATTATTTTAATAGAAATATTATTTAATTTATTGTTTCACTCTTGAACAGTGACAACTAGCTTCTCTTATGAAAAAATTTTGATTTATTCGTAACGCAAGAGTTATTTTTTTAATGTTTTAAACAAATATTTATAATCTTAAAGCAGTAACTATTATATTACTTTTGTAATAGACATTAAAACTGATGTTTCTACTGAAAACTAATTGTAAAGGTAAATACTTTTTTTCCTATTAATCCATCTTTGGCAGATAGCCTACGGTGGGCCTCTCTTCAAATTTTCACTCCAACGCCTCACTAACCATAATACCTTTTTAATTTTTTTCTATTATACCTACCTACCTTTTTTAATGATCTAAATACATAATATTTAATTATGGTATTTATCTCACAAAAACAGGAAAAGGTGTACCTTACAGATTAAAGTATTAATATTCGGAAAAACAAATTCGAAATACGAAGTGAAACACATAAACTGACGGAATTTAAATCGATATTGAATTAAGATATCAGATCTTTGAAGTATACCGCTAGATAGGGTTGGATTAAGATAATGTCGATATCGCTCCTTTGAAATCAGCCACATCGGCTGCTTTGTATTACAGATGGTCACGCATTATAGGGGTCACCTATTTTTTATGAATGTCATTCATCAAAGACATTTGTACGATTATCTCATTCGCATAATAAGTACCACATGATATCAAAAAAAAGGCAAGCCTCCAAGCAAATATTTGCCAATTTATGAGCAACTAATGAGCACATAATAATGTAAAATGTTGCTATTTCTAATTAGTACCCATACACATTATACTTCAAACTGTCCAATTAAATATTTAAATTTATGTTTCATTTTTTTACGGGTAACTGCTGAATTTGAATATAAACGAAATAAATTATTCTTTAATTCTCTATATATGTATTTGGTAATACAATGCTAAATTTTAAATTACATTGTACTCAAAAGCAGTACCATTTTAGCAAATATCATTTCGGTATCAAATCAAAGTACAACACCAGTTTTTTTCTGTTTAAACGTGTCTTAAAAGAAAATATTTGAACCTCAAATTACTGTTTTTGCAGTAAACACGCATTTGGCTGCTTGGTTACTTTTTACAAAAAGCCTAAAAAATGTAAACCAATGTTGGCAACTAGTTCTTCAACTAATTTGAATCAAAATACTTAACAGACGGGGTAGTTTTGATGTAATACGTATGTATATTTGAAGTGGCGAAAAGATGACTTTATATTTTCATTATTTATTTTTAATTCTTACATTATTTCTGAGACAGCGAGGCCTATCAATTTTTTCATTTTTTTTTTCGTCTTCAATAGACGGTAACCGTGGCAGTTTACACTCAACGACTTTTCATTTTTGTTATTCAATCAATTCAAATTTATGTATGTACTTATTTAAAAAAATATTAATTGCAGTATTAAGATTAAGGTACAATTAGGCACATAACATGGATTACTCCTTATCAAATAATTAATGTTGCAAATCCACGTAAGGAGGGTAAATATAGTCAGTTTTAGAATTCTTCTTCTAAGTTTAATATTTGTTCAGATTACTACATTTTTTGAAACAATTTCCCTTTTGTAAACATTCTACGTGATAAAATTAATCTATTTATTTGTGTAAGTTAAGATTAATGAAGTACGAATATGAAATAAGGACAATGAGTTAATAATTACCATTATTATTTCGCAAACAAACCTATTTTACGCAAAAACTAAAAACCTAAGTAATGTTTTAATTTTTGCACAAATATGAAATTTGTCAAAAAGTGTACCCAAGGGTAGGGAGCTAGCATTTCGTTGAGTTTTAGGATTCGCACTTTCAAATGAAAAAATGGCACCCTTATAATAGAATCACCTTTTGTTGCTTGTCTGACTGATTATCAAAATTATTGAAAGCTTGTATAACTTTTAACATCCCTCTTCCGCCCCTGATCTCCTCACCCATCTCTTCCCGTACCTACAGTTTAGAAGTATGATTTGAATTTTGAAAAATTATCATTTAAATTTTTTTTTTAATTATGAAGTCATAAAAAGCTGTCTCCCCACTCTAATTCTATTATCTAGAGTAACTGGAAATCGATGAAAAAACTTTTTGAGCGATTTTCGTCTGGAGCCCCAATTCTGGATAATTACCCCCTTTCGACATTCTGTAATTTTCGTAAAAAATATACATAAGCACAACAAAACGATCAAAATGAGTACATCCAGCGATTCATAATCATTCATTGTTAAGGACAAAAATTGTATTTAGTAGGAATTTGTAAAATCGATCGAGAATATTGGCAAGTAACGAAATTTTTCCTAACTTTTCTACGCTTGTAATAAGAAAAGTAAGAAACTTATTGTTAGACCCACGAGCAGCCAAAGCTTGATGCAGCGCCCAACCCCACCAATGCCTTCTCGTGTCCAAGGGGGGTACGCATTCCATATTTTGGGAAATACTGATATTAAATTTTGAATAATACTTACAAAGCAAGGCTTCAAAGCACATATAAAAGGAAATCATTTAAATTATTAATCTATGATATTGTACTTAAAAAGGGACACGCCTACTTTAATTGTTAACATTTATTTACTTACTGTTGTCTCGGTTCTTTTTATTCTTAAATAATTGTGCATGGTAAAATTTATTTCTTTAGATTTGAGTACGATGCAATGTAGCATTATCCTTTCTTTCATAAGTCAGCACAAGCAAATATAATTTAACTTTAATAGATAATAATAAAGAGTATAACGAATACTTTTACAACAATATATTTCTACGTCTATTTACGTTTGATTTGTTTATGCAATTTTTTTGTCTTTACTATATGAATATAAAAACAATATTACTGAAGTTACCAAAAATTTTCACACTTTTATATACCTGAACGGTATTAACTACGAAAGAAAAATTAATCAGGTTTCTTTCTTTAAAGAAGTCAATGTTATTATATAATGATTTGGAATCTACAATAAATAATGCTTTTTTGTAATTGAGTAGCTTCGTATTGATTTTCATGTAAAGTGTTTAAAAATTGAAAATAATATTTAGATTGTTAGTACTGTATATTTCCCTCAGGAACAGTACTTTTTTCTAGATAAAAGGTATCATATATACTTGTATGTATACCCCTGACAATGTATGTACCTATAAATTTCATAATAATTGGTTAAATAATTAAGACGTGAAATCGTTACAAACAAACAAATAAACCTAACAGTTTTACCACCTTGAAAGGAATTTTTCTTTATAAGGTTTCTGAAATAACAAAAATACAGTTGTATTGATTATTTTTTAATGTGTCTATTAAATGTCGGAATTATCACTTTTACAACCATAAGCATAATAAAAGCAAAATATAATGTTGGTCAAAAAGTTTTTACAAAATATACGCTTATATGATTACGAAAAAAATTAAGGAATCTACCTACCTACCTTTGATCTATATTTTCAATTATTTAAGTGTAAAAGTAATTTAATTGCATCTCGCACGTTATTATATACAGGTAATTCACCAATAATTTATTTTTCCAGTATTTTTTGTTACCTAGTAATATTTTATGAGGTGATATGATGTTGTGTAATAATAGTTAAGTCAAAAACTTGTCTTTTTCCAAACGCCAATTTTCATTCATTTTTGATGTGAGACAATAACTACTATCTTCGGGACCGTTTAGATCAGGATTTTGAGAGGACGTTTCAATTTTCTTTTTTACCTGCTTTCGTTCTTTGGCTCTTCGATTTTGAAACCAAATTTTCACCTGTCGTTCCGTAAGTCCAAGATTCGATGCAATTTCGGCTTTCTGTCGTATTGTAATGTATCGACTGTAATAAAACTCTTTTTCAAGTTCTATTCTTTGATGATCGGTGTACACAATGCGATATTTGTCTCTTGTACGCGTTTTTCCTGAAAACAAAAAAGTTTCATATAACAACAATCGGAAGGATGATACGAACAAACTAAATTACATTAAGAATTTAATAAAGTTAACTAACTATGAAATGTGATAATAATTTCGATAATGAATAAAGAAACAAATTTGAGAAACCGACTACCAAATCCGTTTTGACCCAACACCTCTCCATTAATATCAAACGCTCCTCTTTATTAATAGTTTTATAAGGATAGAGTAGAATGATATAAAAAAGATTGTATATTAATGAAATGAATGTCAATTATAATCCTAAGTAGAAATAATAACAAATTTTGATCAGTTAATTTCGCGATCTTCGTCAGTAACTTTGCAATCAATTTTATCTAAATAGATATTCAAGCAACACCTACCAATAAAATAGCAAAACGTTTAGGAACGTCACTTTTGTTGTAACAATTGTGATACCCTTCATAATACCCTATCGAGTGGGGGGGTTATGTTAGATTATGTTAGGGGGGGCGGTTAATGTCAGTACCTCTATACCTAGTGATAAAAGAAAAAACACAATAACCATCATCAAATATTGCATAAATCACAACCGTTACTGCATTACTTGATCAGAGTTCCTTGAATGCGATATATAAAAAATGAACTCCTGGGTTTGTTAGTTGATCGTAACGAGTCTGTGACATGAGTTACCTGGTGTTAATAAAAATAGAAATCGAATTAAGACTAAAGTTGAACAAAATGGCTCGTAAAAAGGACTTATGAAGTATGCGATAAGAAATAAGCCCTTTCATCACAACAATTAACAGTATCCATTGTGTATTGTTTTTTGATACTTTATCGGGCGCGGCGGAAATGATTCTGGCCATGTATTGAATTTTGATAGTGGGAGAAAACGAGAGAGATAGAGGGGGGTGTAATTTGGTACATCAAACCAATTTAGTAAATAACAATACACGATTGAATGTTTAAAAAATGTATCTATAAGTACAAAAATATAATAACAATTTTTAAACATCAATCCCGTCTACAGCACCATGATAAATATACATTATCGTAATATGATTCAATCTAATTTGACTCTTTTAAATAATGGCATATAAACGTTTTAGTGGTGGAAAACTTCGAAAAATCGTCATAAAAGAAGTCAAATAGTCAGATACAGTAAGTATTACCGGTTCCCTAATTGTTTTTCCGCAAAAATTCGATATTGTCGTTTATTATCTATTTATATTGAATGGTACAATATGTTATGTGAAGCTGTTGATATTAAGTGAATAAAATGTGTGGAAATCTAACAGTATAATTATTTACTCTATCTCCAAGAAGTTGGCGGGCAGGACCATCTTTTGGAAGTAAATAGTTTGAAGCTAACGCTACAAACTTGAATTTTTAGTAGGGACTACAGACCGTTATAATATTTGTAATCTGAAGAAGTAACCAAGTCAAGTCAAGCAGGGGCAAGGACAATACATATAACAGACAGATTTATAAATAATCATAATTATAATTTTTATTCAATACAGAAACTGTATGGGGAACTCTTCTAAAAATTACATAATTTCCAAAATGGTTTCTAAAAACTATAATAAAGTTAATGAATCTCAAGGTGTTTCTTCATTCATTATCAATATTTATTATAAAAGATTTCCATTACGGCAATGTCTTAGTATAATTATTTCTATAAATAGTGGTTATACGTATATAGTGCAGTGATAAAAATTTTGTCAATGACATACACAATTTCTCCATATACTTTCTCCCCACCGTACGTATAGTATCACCTCACATTTACAACCTATAGTTGATAGAAAATATCGAACTGATAGGTAAATTTTTACAGTTTTCTTTCGATAATGAGTTGTCTTAAACAAATACAGTCAGTTATCAATTACAGTTTTTTTCTTTTCCAATCCATGCATGAGACTTTAATTCCTCGGTATCTAAAGATATGTTTAAGTTACACGATTATCTATTAATGTGAAGTTATCTAAAATAAAAGTTTCATTGAGGTAGCAAAAGTAACTAGTATTTAAATACCATGTTGGCGGGCATTTTGAATTTGTACAATTGATTTAAACGACGGGATGATCATTCTTTTTATGATATTTTTTAACATTATTTCGGTGTTATGATAATGTTAATTAATGTTAAATGGAACAAGATGTTAAATATACTTGAAAATGTAGGGATGAGTTACAGAGATTGTAGAGTGATACTTAGTTTGTATAAAGAGCAACAGGCAGTTATAGAGCTGGGGTTGGAACGTAGAGAAGTAGATATTAGGAAGGGAGTCAGACAGGGATGCACACTGTCATCGCTACTTTTTAATTTATACACCGAAGGAGCGATCAACATAATTAAAGACAGTACAACTGTAGGAACAGATATACGGGGGTGAAAAATTCAAAAGATTAGTATGCTTAGATTTGCAGATGATATAGTAGTATTAGCATCTAGCAAGGAGGAGTTAAGAGATAGTTTTAAATAAAATGGAAGCGGAACTCACAAAACAGCATTGTATGAAAATAAATAAAAGTAAAACAAAAATGCTAAAATACTGGTTTGCAAGGGTAGGAAAAGTAGGGAAATAGTGAATATAAAGATAGGAGACAAAAAATTAGAAGAAATGAAATGAAAATGATAAATCAGGACGGAAGGAGTAGTAGGGATATAAAGCAGAGGATAGCGCAGGGTCGAGTCGCCTTCAACACAAAGAAGTCATGTCTATGCTCGCGAACGGTTAATCTAGAAATTCGAAAAGGATTGTTAAAGATGTATGTTTGGAGCACGGCGCTATATAGGTGCAAAACATGTACGGTGGGCGCGGCGGAAAAGAAAAGGTCAATAGCGTTCGAAATGTGGTGTTACCGGCGAATGATCACGATACCGTGGATAGAGAAGGTTAGAAATGAAGAGGTGTTAGAAAAAATAGGAGAACAGAAAAATCTATGGAAGTCAATAAAAAATAAGCGAGATAGGTTGGTAGGACACCTTCTCAGGCATGAAGGTGTAGCCAGAGACATATTTAAGGCAGAAACGGGAGTTAGGAGGAGTAGAGGTAGACCTAGATTAGATTACTATTCGCAAATAGTTTTGGATGTGGGTTGTTCTAATTTTAGGAAAATACGAAAATTAGCTCAGAATAGGAAAGAGTGGAGGTGCGTGTCTAACCAGTCTTAGGAGTGACGACTTTATGATAATGAATGATAAAATCAATTTAGGATTTAACTTATTGATTCTCAAAAATTTCATTATCCCAATGTTAACTTCGGTATTATATAAATATGAACGCCAAGACAAACAGTAACGTTCCTAAGCAGTCACGAAGGGCTAAATGCAAAATTTTCTACTTTTTTCATCCTTTCACAATAAATTATTGTCGTAGAGAGCGTCGGAATTAGTAACGTCATCCAAAAGCTCTGGGTTATTGTTCCCCGAAACAGATACACGAGACAAACGTTGCATAAATCGTTCCCCAGACGAACATAGACTCAATCGTTGGGGTGTCAGTTGTAGGAGTCGCAATGACAGTGGTAGTAAGGGTAATAATTATAACGTCGAACATCTAAAATGTGCTGGCGCCACGACCTTACCAGTTTACATTTGTATATATGCATACGAATTTGCGAATCTTCAACATTGCAGTTTTATGTTATTTTTTTATTCAACCAAATATTCCGAGTCTATCAGCATTGCTCAGCAGTAATTTTTCTACGTTTGTGTTTTTTTTAAATGGATGGCTGTAGACTAAATGAAATGATCTTTCGATTTTCTAAAATTTGAGTTGATTTGTACCTCAAAATTTTAGAACACATACAATTTTTGTAAATGAGTCATTAACAATAATAATCAAGATCAATTTCTTGGTTATCAACTTCACGAAACCACATATGGATCGTGACTTTTAAGTTCTAATCAGTACACCATTGCTTATTTAGATAAATTACAGAACATATCGATATTGCTTTGATTAATATCAAGAGAAATTAGCAGTAAATCGCTATCTGTAAATATTTAGTGCTAACTGCACTATTTCATAGTTTTTGACAAGGCCTCAAACTGAACTTATGATTTAGCTTGTACCTATATGTGACTGGCACATACCTACACCTGCTAAATAATGAAAAGAACAAATTAAATTCTGATCAGTAATTTATTAAAATATTCAATTAATTCTACTAAATGCGTTAACAACGAATCATTTTAACGCCCGTTTCTTATTATTAACTAATTAGGGACGTGGTTTACGCCATATTGGTTGAATGTTGCTTCAGTGAGCAGTTGATCGGCTTTATAACTGCGTGGTTGGAATTACGTCTTCAAACAAGCGTCTTTGTATTCCTAAATTCCTGAGAAGCATCTCTTTCTGTTACAGACATTACATGGTGTAATGTTATTCTCTTTTCTTTATTAGGTCCGCTGCAATTCCTCCGTGACATCTCTATATTTACGACATTGCCTACAACGTTTGTCGTGAGTAAAAGTAGGCATCCTATCTAATTAGCAACAGCTCTAGTCTAGTTAAAAAGTTGAAGGAAGAAAGTAAGTGCGACCGTTTTATTGATGACTATGCCAATTTTGAAGGTCCCAACTATAGGGAATATTACTGCCACCACAAAAAAACTTGGATAGGGCAGGCGGATCCGGAATCGAACTGGTGTCCTCCAGAATGCTAAGCGATGGTCTAAACCTCTAGGTCATACCATATGTGTATATTATAAGGTGGTAGTGTTTGTTTACTATTTAATAATCTTAAGTTAAATAACTGTCATCCTAAAAGCAACAATGGCATTATTAACTTCATGAAGTGAACCGAGGAACTTAAGAAGTCGACTTAAGAGTCACCATATTCCTCAGATCTGTGACTTCTTGTTCCCAAAACTGAAGAGGTCATGAAAGGACAACGCTAGGCTACGATTGAGGAGATAAAGACGGCATCGAAGAAGGAGCTGAACAAGATCAAAGAAAGGATTAGAAAAACCCTTGCCATAAGTATATATTATCTGGGTGGGGATTACTTTGAAGGGGACAAAAAAGATATTACTGAATAAAAAAAATAATTTTTTTAAACAACAAAATTCGCTATACTTTTTGAACCGACCTCGTACATATGTATATGTATACGTAAAACCATACAATAAAGAAGCAGTCTCGTTAAACGACTTAATAATTGTTTATTCGTGTATTTGTACATTTTATATCTTAAAACTAGAGAATCAACTATTTTAAAGTATCACAACACAAGAAAAGATAATAATGAAGAACTTATCGATCTTATAAATAATAAAATGTTCAATGATAAGGCGGGATGAACACTTCTCGTATAAGACGGGAATATCTCGTCCTATTCTTCAGAAGAAAATTATCTTAAACAATAAAAAATAACCTTAATCTTTACAAGCGAGATTGCACTAGAAATTGCACTTTTAGGACAAAAGTTTGTCATTATATCATATACATTTAAGTGTATAATGTACTCAACATAAGCACCAGAGTTTTCCTTTAATAACTTGTACATATAAAAACTAAAAATAATTTAATGTTCAATAAAACACGTGTAATCGGATGGATGGATATCACTGCACTTTTGTGTGTAGGGCAAACCACAAGTAAGTTTCACACTGATTTTAAGAACATTCACATTTGTGCTATTGAGATCTCCCTATTAGAAATTGAGACTAGACCGTGGGTTCGTTTATCTTTTCTTAACAATAGAACTATATCAATCGTAATCTCACACCAAGTGGACGGCAGGTACAGGTGAAGGAAGAACATCGTGCACTATCTCCGTCTTAAACGGTCGCGCATGATGTTGATGTTGAATTTGGTTTATGGCGTCTTGATCTAGATGTAAAGGATCCATTGTATCCTTCTGTCTTGCTTCTTCCATGCGTTTTTTCACTTGTTTGCGCTCCTTTGCTCTTCGATTTTGGAACCAAATCTTCACTTGACGTTCCGACAAACCTAACGCAGCTGCCAATTCCGATTTCCGACGAATTGTTATGTATTTATTATTGAACGTAAATTCTTTTTCTAATTCCAACCTTTGATGGTCCGTGTAGACGACACGATACTTGTCTTTCGTTCTTGTTTTGCCTGAAACAATAGAAAATTTCGCTGTAACTGTTTCGTTTTGGAAGTAAAAATGTCGAATAATAAAATACAGGAAATACAAATATGTATAAAGGATGTATCAAACTGAGCTTGTATTATATTTATGAATATAGAACAGATGCAAATAATATGTGTTTCGTCACTTACCTAAACACTGAGTTATAACATGGTGAATTTCACTTGTTATTCTAATTTCTAATAGATACAAATTTCCTTTTCATATGTCGATGCGTAAAACAACTTGTTTCAAATGTCTTTAAACAAATAGATAAATATGAGCAGTTAAATTTATAATATTACAGCTACAAGCTCAGTTTAATCTATACGGAATGTGGAAAAGCTTTTGGCTCTAAAACCTATCTTCTGTATAAAAATAAAATTACTCAAATTGTAACAGAATCAACGAAATCGATTATCACTAATAAATCCTTGTATGTTTCATTAATTGGCATTATATTTTTCTATAACACTTAACGTAAGTAATATACATTTTTATAATTTCTAGTTATATTATAAGAAAAAGGAATAACATTGTACCTATTAATGTGCAACAGATACAGATACAGCAGAATTTGTCAGCATGGGGCATTAGAGAAAGTTTAACATTCTCAGGAATTTAGGAAAGCAAAAACTCGATATAACGATATAATTCCAACCACGCAGTTATGTCTGTACTACTCATAAGGCATTTCCTAGCTTAACAAGGGCGTCTTCGTCCCAACTATAGTAATGTTTAAATGTAGGAAGATTATAAGCAGTTGGAATCAAATTCTCGATCATTGAAACCGCTCAGGAATTAACCATAACGGTCAAATTTGAGACCCCTTACCAAAAAAGCTGCTCAGATACATACCTTCTATTTATTTCCAACTAAAACATACAGTTTATGTATCTCTCATTTAGGGTTGCCACCTTTTCAGGCTTTACATAAAGTATTTCTCGACTAAACAGTTCAAAAAAAAAGTATTCAGCATAAAAATAAAGTATTTTATTTTTTGTTTTTAAAAACATATTTTTTGTTACACCTAGCAGCCAGTAACAAATTGCTGTCGCTCTTAAATACATTAATAGCCTCTATACATGGAAAACTAAGGTTTAAGTAAACTAAAAGTTCATTTTTAAATAGTTTTAATAAAGCTTTATTCCTGTCGTCCCACCACTTTGCGTTCATAACAGAGAATACTCTTTCTGTAAATGCTTAAGTTGCCGGAAAGTGACACTACTTTGAACAGATTTGGGAAATCAGGTTGTTCCGTAAATATGGCTTTGTCAATGAAACTAGCGTTCAGAAACAGAAACATTCTCAAAAATACTGTATTGTGCAATATTATTGATGCAAAAATACTCTGAATTTCGAATAATCGTTTACAAAATTACGATGTTTACTTAAGGCCTTAAATAAAGTAGTTTTGCGTACTTTATGTGTCTTGTAATGTATAACGTACGCACAGTCGAAATAGAGTACAACACTTTAAAATAAAGTACGGATGGCAACCCTACTCTCATTCCAATTTTTTATTTTCATGACTTGAGTCCATAAAATATATCTAAGATAACCCGCAAATGTTTATACAGATTGTGAGATTGTGATTTTTGTGATCCGAGTCCAAGAGCTTGATTCTTTGTTAAATACTCGCATAAACTTTACTCGTGTCTTATCAGTTTTTTTTTTCGAAAGACAATGATACTAATTCATTTCATTTTCGGGCGTACCATCTGAAGAGATAAAGTATCTAGATATTCTCACAAACATATCCAAGAATTGTTTAGCAAGCGTTTACATTTTCTCCTACAAACAGCGAACGCCGTCATCTTTATCTGAAAATGTTGTCGGATGTCAAGGATATATAATCCTTAATCAAACAATTTACTTTCAGTATAACGCTATGAGTGAGTGCTGTTTAAGTATATTATGTAGGTTGTAGGTGTGTTTACATCTGTGTGTGTGATATATGCTTACCTATATGTTTAACGCTTACATGAACTAAATATAAAAAAAAGTTTTTTATCTTCCAACACGTGAAACCACAATTTAAATTTTAAATTACGGCATAATTTTTGAATAGTGAATGAATTATGAATGTTGCAACAATGAATAGTTACCAATTAGTATAAGTTGGTTGTGCATTATAATTTAAGGTCCTTTATTGAAAAGAAAATTTTACCATCCTCTCATATGTCTATTTAAAGTAAATAAACGTATTAGACGCCTAGTAAATACTTGTTTTGTTTTTGTAAAATTTAAGGACAATCAAACCAAAAAATGGCCTATAGCAAAACTGTCGAGTAAACAAAGTAACTCGTATAACTTTTTTCAAGTTAGATATAAGAAATAATAAGGTGAGTATAAAATATGAAAACCAAAAAAAATCTACCAATTATATTCCGCAACAGGAACGAATAAATCATTGAAAGAAACCGCCTATGAATATATGATGGGTTTTATGTAGGAACCAAGTTTCTGGTCACATAATCTCTTTAAGTTGTACCTTCTTCCTTGATCCTAACAGAGAATTCGTGTCATGTAAACAAGGTGTTTTGGCAAATTCAGAAAGCCACATAACCAACATTATTTTACGTCCTTTTTTGAATATTTTGAACGAAATGCTCAACGAGAATTTCCTAAAACGTATTCCAGAACATCGACGGACGACTCAACGCGATTTACGATCTGACTGGTGAATTATTTGATTAAGCTTAGCCCAACCCCATCCTCGTTCACTAATTCATGACATAAGTTCCTAAGTTTTACTATCTTTATATCCCCTAACACATGCTTCAGACATTCAACCCCTCTATAACATATGCTACACCGTCTATCCTCTTCCTTTTTCCAGTATATTTACATTCTCTACATTCACTCCCTATCCAAAATGTTACACGCCTATTACCCTCCTTCCACCCAATCTCCTTCCCAGTACCACCACAGAACTTCGTCAGCCCCATTACATATCTTGGCTCCTCTATTTTACTTAGATCCTACACATTTATCATTTCCCTGCATTTGTTCCTCATCAATTTCCCTTTATTGATCTTCTTCCCTAAACCACTCTCCCAACTGCTCCTGGTTGACTTTTAATGTCCTCAAAGCTCTCTCCCTCTTTCCCTCATATCTACTTTCGTCCCTACTTCTAATATCTTCTTCCTTCATATATCCTTCCTGACATCCCCTTCTTCCAGCCTCCCCAACTTCTCCACATATTTTAGTATCCTTTTTAGCTCTTCTTCTCACATCTAGTCTTCCTTCTGGCATACTTCTCTCTAATATATTATTTATATAAAACCTCTATTTGCTTCTTTCCTTCCATCTTCTTATTTTCACCCCATAAACACCGTACTCATCACCATCACATTGAATAACATCAACCTTCTGTCCCAATCATTTTTGCATAATTTCTGACCTAACTCTCCCCTTTAGCCTGATTTTAATAAGTTAGGTATCTAATTTCATGATGATGAATTTTACAAATCGTAAACAATAATCTAAAATTATTAATTAGTTCACCATACTGTGTTGATGAAAAAAAATCACAGAATATCTGGCTTTGCAGGCTTCTGATATTACCAAAATGCGTTTCTATGTGTGGTAAAATTTCAATTAATGTTTGTGCAAATGATAGGTTTACTTCCCAATTCTCCAACGCTCGTGTTTCATTCATGAAGCTCAAATTAAAATGATCAAAACGTGTCAAAACACTTAAGATAGTCAAGGTCATGTTTTTTTACAAAACAAACGTAAGTACAGAGTAGTAAAAATTTAAATTAAATTCCAACTTGAAGGCACCTACAAAACTGCTCACAGTCAATTAAATGGCATTTTAAATTAACTATTACATACTGGAAAATATCTAATTGATTCTGACGTACACAAAATAATGGAATTTTAGAATACGTCATAGCCAATAAAAATAAAATCGGAACTTCTAATTCTACTTAAGACTTTTCCCAAAGCAGGACTGGCTTCAAATTCGACTAAGTGGATTGTACTGTAGTGAGTAGTTACCTACTACTCTGATATACATTCTCCTTCATAATAATGAGCAACCACAAGACTAATACAACGTTGGCCTTGGTCTAGCAAATTTAGCCTTGGTCTTGGTCTGATTTTTCAGCGGTATACGTTTTGGTCTTGGTTGCTTTCTTGTAATGAACGGGCGGAGTTTTGTCATTCTTCTACCTCTGACTTTAATTTCCAGATTTTGAAATCAGCATCATCATCATAAGGTCGTCAATCCTAAGACTGGGTAGACATGCACGTCCACTCTTTCCTATCCTGAGCTAATCTTTGCATTTTCGAACAGGATGCATGAGAAGGTGTCCTACTAACCTATCTCGCCTATTTCGTATTGTGTTCTAGAGTCCCTTGTTCTACTCTTTCTAATACCTCTTCATTTCTAACCTTCTCTATCTACGGTATCCTCATTTGCCTGTAACACACACCTATACCGCTTCAATTTTATTTAAAGCTATCCCTAAATACTCCTTGCTAGATGCTAATACTACTAACATCATCTGCAAATCTAAGCATATTAATCTTTTGCCCCTGTATATCTATCCCTAGAGTTATACTGTCTTTAATGATGTTGATCGCGTCTTCGAAGTAGAGGTTAAAAAGTAGCGGTGACAGTGTGCATCCCTGTCTGACTCCCTTTCTAATATTTACTTCTCTACGTTGCAACCCCAGCTCTATAACTGCCTGTTGCTCTTTATACAAACTAAGTATCACTCTACAATCTCTGTAACTCATTCCTACATTTTTATGTATATTTAACATCTTGGCCTAGCAAATTTAGTCTTGTTTTTCAACAGTATACGTTTTAGTCTGGTCGTGTTCTTTGAAATTAGCACTACTTTAAAAAAAAGGGAAGTAATAGTAAGTAATCCGTAACAGCTCGGCTACGACATACACTTAAGGTACACAATTATTAATTACGACGGGGCTACAGACAGGTTATTGTACGTAATAGGTACGACTTTGTTGCTTTGTCATTATTGTAATGTATGATGTAGTAGTTAGTATTGGAAGTAAATATGTACTCATTTTTTAAAGAATACGAATATACGTTAGTATTATTTACTGATAAAATATACCCTTCATGTCAGGTGTGAATGATCAATTTATTATCAGCGCGGCGACTACAATCAAAAACGTGCCGCTTCAGTCATCTATACCGCCCGTAAATCCCTAGGATCAATAGGGATATTATCGGAATTGGAAACAGCCTGCATTCGTGTCCTCAATATCTCACAATGTTTTGATGGCGCACTCAAATACACAAATGTATGAATATACATACGCAGACAACATAGTATTACATAAAATGGTACTAATAATAAACTGGGGTTCGCAATTTTATTCAAATTATTTGAATATTCAAATATTCGAATATCTATAATACTTTGAAAAAAACTATTTGAAATTTTAATATTTAGATATTTAAATATTCAAATATCTAATAAATTTCTTCTTTCTTTGTCTTTGCTACAGACATTTTCGTTGTTGGGTCAACCGTTACGAAGTACTTTCGAAAAAACTAATCTTTTATATCATTTACTAATGATGGCGACTTGAATGGTTCCCCTCAAAGCCTAAAGCTTGACCCAGGCTTAAACATATTTATAAATTTTATTGCAATCCCACCTTTGGCATCGTAAAACTCAACTGACTGAACTTTTACTGTTGTTCTTTAATACATGTGGTTATACATAATAATTCGCATTAAAAACCTAAAACTATAAGAAATCTATAGAACTAACAAAATTAATTTAAATTGCAGTCCGAACAACAGATTACCTATTCTTATTCCTTTAGTGTAGTACATATAAAGAAACTTCAGGGGCTTAATACTTACACATTTGTATCGCAGATTTTTTATGATATCATACATATAAATTTTTATCCTTATGAACATAGTGAAATATACGACTCTGTTCCATTTTGAAAGCACATAAACAAAATTTATTTGAAATAATAATAAATTTTGATAATTTTGTTGACATCCCTGTTAAAATTAAAGTACTAAAAATGAAAATACTTAGTACATAGTCTTCTTAATCCTAAATTCTGAGAGCGTTCGTGATTCTTTCACTTTCACTTTAATTTTAATGTTTTTCTATTGAAGGACTGAGACATCATGCATTTTCTTCGGTCACATGCTGATGAAAGATTGTCTGTTATTTGTAACTATACGTGTTAAAAGAAAGAACGGTAGCTCTTTGCCTGGACGTAAAAGCTATTTGTTTTGTCACAAATGACAAATGGTTTCGTTAAAGTGTTCAATTCATCTTTTAAAAGATTCGGTAGCCGGATAATTTGAAATGCTTGTAAACATGAATAAGAAAGATACTATATTTATGTGTTTATGTTAGTAACGCAAAGATATCTATAGGCAAAGTAAAACTAATCGCTTTAACGCCAGGCTATGTTATGCATAAGCACATCCTACAACTTAATACAAAATGATTTTGAAAATTTATTTCCAGAACATCGCGTATGATGTGTGTGGAAATTGAATCTTAATTGTACATGAAATTTAATATGACAAATGGACATGTTAATTTAATACATAATATTACAAAAAAAATTTGCACTTTGAACTTGGTGCACAATTGCAATAAAATGGATGTGAATACACATAATTTGCATAGAAGAAGAAAAAATTACACAGGAAACCAAATCCTAATAAAATAGTGCAGAAGAGAAATGGATAAAGTAAGGTGTAGAAATGAAGAAACTAATGGCTGAAGGAGGAATGAGCAAATGGGAACGAGAAGCAACAGAATCGATGGAGAACAGCTCAATCATCATATGGAGAAATGCGTTCAGTGCAAAGTAAGAATGGAAAAAATTAGAGATTACTAGTCGGCGAAGGACTACACGATATGAATGACTAATGCAAAGCCAAAATATTTAGAACTGAATGGGAAGAAAAACAAAGATTTGGATGCTGCAATGATTGGAAAAGAGAAAGACACTTACCTGAGTGAAGAAGAAAATACATTCAGAGTATGTAAGTGGGAAAAGAAACCTGATAACATCCAACAGAGAATTGAACAACCAGAACAGAATTAAGCGAAGACAAAATAATGAATAGATCAAAAGATTGCAGAAGGCATATACCATAGGCTGGGTGAAGCAGACCCAAGGAATTAGCTTTTGTCACCTATTGAAAACTTAACGCTTAAACCATTTATTGGACATTTCATAACAATTACGTTGATGGAAAAGCTTCTCGTTGCAGCTAATAGTAGGTTCTTCAGCAACAATTAACTACTACACTACCACAAAATTGGAAAATACGAATAATTTAAAAGTTTTATAAACATGGATGTACAGGGACTTTTAAAGTAAATGAAAAGTTGATAACTTCATCTTCAGTATTATTCATAGTTAAGTGTTTTTAGTTTCCATGACTCTCTTCAGAAATTTTGAAAAGAAAATGAAGCTACAATATGTCTATACAAAAGGATTCGTTGATGACTTGTAAAGAAATTATAAATTAATTTTAATGTTAGGCGAAAAACAAAATTTACTGAAGTTGTTTTTTTAATGACAAATATGTTAAAGATGAATTTTGAGGCAATTTACTACCCATACAGGAACAGTACAATTTCATAAAGATACCAAACACCAGCAACATTGGAATAGAGCTGCTTTACTGAACGTTTAGATAAACAGATAGATTTCTAATATTTACCAGTACCACCGAATATTTTATTGGAGAGACTTCTACACGTACAGGGCTTTGAGTTTGCCGTTTAATAATAAAATTCTGTGAAGTAATAAACTGATTTCAAACGGTACCTGTTGTCCCTTTTAATGCAATAAAACTGTTGGGTCTTGCTATTGCTGTAGCGGAAATTGGCAAGAAACCCGAAAGAACAACAACCGCGCAGGATCATGAACTTGCTCCTTTCTACCTGATGTTAGACATCCAAAGGTTCGATTTTATTATTTTGTCTGCAAATTTTATTATTGACGAAACTTTCAAAAGTAAAACCTGCCTACATAATAATAACTAAAACACTTTTTATGATATTGCCCGATAAGGTGTAGTAATTTTTTGTTATGACTTGTGCGAAATTTAGAGGTACAATTTCATAAAACAGAAAATATTCTAAGAAATAATGTCATCCATAATAACAGCGAAAAGTATTTAAAAAAAGGAAAAAATTAAATCGAACATAGAAATTTACTCATTTGTCTGAGTTTTTCATTTTTTGCCCCACGAGCGAAAATGCATAATTTGATGAACGTTTGGAGTATATTTTTTCAACCACTATATCACAGACTTTTCCGAAAACTGTCTTTAATTAGCCCAACTCTCAAAATCTTTTTTTATAAATTACCTTGATGTATGTGAAGAGATTACTGAAGGTATTTGTATAAATTTTCCTATGCCACTCTATTTTTCTAAAGATGAAGCCCCCCCCTTTGAGAATTGCATGTAATACAATATTTCCATGTTTGGTCCCCAATTCGCCACTAACAAAACGAAGGAACGAGAATTTTCTTTCCTTACACAGTTTTTTGATATAGCGTATAAAAAACGGATAGAATTTTTCAAAATAATGAAATTTCAATGTCTGTCATCAAGCTGTGGGAACAAGATTATGAAACTTAGAAGAACAAAGAACACTACTGATGTCTATTGAAGCCGATAAGAAAAAGGAGAGATAGAATACTAGTATATAATCTTATGGCATAAAGACTAATTAGAGACATATAGGTACTAGAAGCAAAAACAGGAGTCAATAAGGGTATAGGAAGACCTAGATCAGATTTCTGTTCGCAAATAATTTGAGATTTAGCAAGTTCTTATGGGAAACCAAAAGACTGGCTCATAATCGAAAAGCCTGGATGTGCGCCTAGTCTTCGAACTGACAACCTTGTAATAATGGTACAATAATCGTGAATCATGTTGAATGTTGATATTATTGTAAATGGTACAAGATATAAGTAAAAGATTTAACCAGAAAATTGCAATTGTTTTAACAGATGTGCCACTTTTAAATAGGATAAAATAGAATTAAAACTGTTAAAAAGGTCCCTCTGCAGAAACACCTTATCAAGAATAATATCTATTAAAATATTTTATCATAATTCAAAAATTGTTTTTAGCTTATAAAAAGCACAACATTTAAAATGCCACATGTTAGGAAGATTTGTCTCAATCGAAATAGACATTCGAATAAAATTTGTAATGGGTACATAATTTTCTTAAACAGTTAAAATGACGTTGTTAAAAACTATAAACTTCTATTTAAAATGCAAACGTTGGAATATACAGCTTACAAAAAAAATATTTGTGCAATAAAACTATCAAGCGGTGAGAACAAGATTAAGTACCAGATTAAGAAGGTAAACAATAATGACGCGAAATAATAGACAGCACAATGGAGAGTGTATACTTCGTGAGTTTTGAAGAAATGCTAAATCATTTTACAAAATAACGGAGTTGTTACACGCAGCTGTATCGTCTTCCGTAATTTATTAAATTTTTTTGCATAGGTACTTTCTCTCTAATTATTATTCCATTGGTAGATCATGCAACATATATTCGATTAAAAACATTCTGCAATTACAAAAAAAATATTAAAGACCCCACTCTAACANCTTTGATGATAAAAATTTAAATAATAATAATAATATAAATGTTGCATTCCAAACTAATAAGCGCATCAAAATGACAAAGACAGCACATTCCACAAAACTATAATTAGTCAGGGTTGTACAAATTGTGATGCGGGTCTTAAAATAAAAAGTATATTGGGCAAGAAGGAAGATCATTTCAAAAACAAATTCATGAACACTTTGTCATTAAACAACTGATCTCAAGTACACGTCGTATTTAATAAAAAAAAAGCATGCTCTTTTAAAAATTAATGTATTACAAACTGAAAGCAAAGACTACAATTTAATCTTATTCTTGTTAGAGTAGAAATTAATAAATCTAAACACAAAAATCTACTCTTAAACAAACAAATGGAGTACTTTAGGAACCTATAGTCAATATATACTATAGAATTGTATGTTTTAGAACTATTGTATCTTCTAGTTTTACGGAAATTCGAAGATTAACTCATTAATACGAAAGAATAGAGGTGCGTGTCCAACCAGCCTTAGGACTGACGACATTATGATGATGGTGTTTTTTTAATAGGATTTAAATTAATTTTTCTGTAAACCACAACATCACTTAATTTTTTATCTTGCAAAAGGCTTCTAGATAACGAGAACGAAAGAATCGCTAACTATCATTTGTTTCTGCCGAGCACACACCTATTATTAAAACAATGTATTTTAATTAATTACCGTAAGCATCATAATCCTTCTGTTAACAAAAATAGGTTTTATGACAATTCCTATTTGATTAAAAAGACCAATTTGCCACATACGAACCCTCTTCGCTGAAATATTCAGAAATATATTTACACAGAATACACTAGAAGAATTTAAAATTTTTAAAATAGGTACAACATCGAAGAACGTTTGATAGCTTAGTCGTGTGGACTGCAGTTAAAACCACTACACTATAATAAGATAAACCACCGTCATTATGGGTTAAATAAAATCTTTAAAACATTCAGATTTATTTGTGTAGAGAACCGACAACTTCCATAACACGTCAAACTCGCCGTGTAATTTATTATGAGGTACGAGACGCCGTTTTTATTACACTTAAAATTCGCTCCAAGACGAAAAGGATTTTCGAAGTACAACGTTTTATTGAATCAACCACTGACAACGAGAATGTTACAGCTTTAATAGCTACTAAAGCATAAAATGTTCATAAAAGGTTTACACTGTCCAAGCTATCAAATGGGCACAGTGCTCATAGCTTAATTTTCTGAGGACATTTCAATTTATTGGACTGAAGGAAGGATAATGGTTAACATTAAACCAAAAGGCATGTAAAGCAGTCGCAGCATAACTAATTAACTAACCGTAACATTTTTCACATTTCAGGGATATATTGTGTATGTAGTAGGTGTATAATATGCGATTAAAAATACACACATCATACGTACGAACATTTGCAAGATCATTTTGTTGAATAAAGCTGGGAATACATTACCATTCGTTCGCATTTGTTTGCGTTGCTGTCATTGCTAGTCGTTCGCAGACATTCGCGGCAACGTTACTGGTTAGAACGAACTACTCTCGCTTATTGATGTTTATTAACATTCCATCACGTTATATTTTTTGAGATGTGGATATCAGTCATCATCATCATAAGGTCATCAGTCTTAAGACTGGTTGGACACGTACCTCCACTCTTTCCTATCCTGAGCTAAACTTCGCATTTCCCAAAAAATAGAACAACCCACATCCTTAACTATTTGCGAAGAGTAATCTAATCTAGGTCTACCTCTACCCCTCCTAACTCCTGTTTCTGCCTCTAATATGTCTCTGACTAGACCTTCATGCCTGAGAAGGTGTCCTACCAACCTA
>NW_020442464.1:968219-980344 GCF_000699045.2 Agrilus planipennis | reverse complement strand
TTTTATTAAAAAAAAATTCAGATCAATTATATAAAAGAGAAACACAGATTATACATATGTACTCTTTTATGGAAAGCAACCATTTCGTATGATTAATAGACCAATAATGCACAGTTCTTATAAACAAAGCATAAATCTTTTTTATTTATAATGCATATAAATTGATCGTGAAAAGGCTGCGCCACAAAAAGAAAGAAACAAAACGATTGTTTTTATAATTGTTATTCGTTTGCCTTTGTAAATCTGAAATAATTGCACGAAAAAATCATCTAGTCATAATTAAGAGCAAAATAAGTAAATACTTAGTAGATAAATCAAGAGCGCTTTAATTTATAAACTCCAGACATAAGAACAATTACTGCAATTAGCGAGTAATAAGTGAAGATCATAAAACTATAAATATTGTCTTGATTGGAATATGAAGTTGGGATCTACAGAGTACCTACAAGTCTACATTACTACATGATGCGTACCCTGTGGAATTTTAAAAGCAAACATTTCGGCATTTTTATGCTGTTACTATTTTTTTTTTTTATTTTAATACACACCTACACTTGTTTAGCGGCTTGAAAGAATGAAATTCTTTTCATTGTCACGACCTATCAACTTCTTGTGTCCTTTTAAATAAACACAGACATCAATTCAAACGTTTTAAAAGCTACCGACTTTAATAGGTGGTTGAAACCATGCGCGAACAGTTTGTTTAAGAAATTATTACTGACTTTACAATAACCGGAATGATGTGTATACATATGTTCATACGTATATGTATTGAAACGGGAAATAAAATCCATAGAAGGTGCATTATATGGTATTTTCCATCATGCACACATTCGGATAAAAACAAAAAAGATATTTGAGGAAGTAAAATTTGCTGCAATTGTTGAATCATGCGAAAGGAAAAAGATTTTTTTGGAAAACTCGCCACAATAATTTCTACAGTTAAGTATTAGGCACCACTTAAANAATTTCCATTTGTAATTAGAATATAGTTTATCATTTATCACTTCCATTTGCCCATCAAAAAACCCGGATATGCATTTCAAAACTGATGTTGAACCAACAATTTCTACATCTGCTGAATACTTATTACCGTATTGTAGAAAAATCAGTAGGTAATAAAGAACCTTCCTGATTATCCCCTCAGATATAAAATGGAGTATGAGGGTTATTATTTGAAAATTGCTACGTTACGTCATGTATGAATACAAACCTGTTGATGATGGAGCGACGGCATCCCAGAGTGTATGACTTCTGAATATTCCTGTTGAAATATGCTGTGATGAGGTGTTGGATGATGCCACATCTGCTGCTCATCCTGCATACAATAACGACAAATTTTATATTTACTATATATTTTCGTTTCTTATCCATTTTCAATGCGAAGGAAAGAATCCTCGAAGAATATAGTCTCATGACTCTAATTTATGAAGAAAAGGTAACGAAAAAGGAATTGGAATAACAAAATCCACAGTTCGTTTCTGTTAAAAAACGGCACACGAGTTCTTTAGGGATTCAAAATCTGCCGAAGCATAGAATAGGACTTGTTATAAAATGGAAAGAATTTGTTTTTTCTATAATAGTGTGGCAGAAAACAGGATCTTAGTGTTTGTCTATGAAGATACACAATTATTGAGTCAAGGCATAATTCCTTTTGAGAACGGAACATTTAGGAGTTGTCCAACAATATTTCAACAAGTATCTATATTCCTATGGATATAGGCATCACTAAAGAAGCAACGTGCATGATTTTACAGTAGTTTATGCACAAAGGGTGTTTCTGTAACTAACTACAACTATCCACATCAGGGTACTATAAAGATATAAGGTACGAAACGATAATTTTGCGAAACAAACCGTACACGTAAGTTTGAAATTGATTCCTTAAATAAGAATGAGTAAACATGTGATTCAAAAACAGAAAACTCAAGACTTAATTAGATACCTACATGCGTCCTTATCAGTATATTTTCTTTCAACACACTTGCAACTTACAAAACTATTAGAATTATTTTATTATCCATTACCTGGATTTGGTTGACTCTGGTAGGATGGTTTCTTAATCCATTCATATGGACTTCGTGCTGGAGGAGGTCTCGAACTTGGGGGCGACACATTTCCATTACCGTTTCCGGCACCAGGACTGGACATATCACTACCGGAAACGGTTATAGGTGGGGACGGTAATTGGGATTCCGGATCTAAAACCTACAACAAAAACAAGAAATTATAAATAATTAATTGCTAAGTCATTAATAATATTATTTAGGTATCATGTATTGGTTCCAGCAAGTAATCTCCGACGCAAAAGGATCTATTTCGTAACAGTAAAAATAGTACTTATTAGACTATTGTTGTTGTCGTTGTTGATATAAGAAATCACAACCAGAAATTAGTGTAGATACACAAAATGAGGATTGGATCTTGGGTGTCGAATAGCATTTTGGGTTTCTAAGATTTTTGTGGAATTTTCAGTTTTAAGTTGACAACAAAAGTTTTTCGCAATTATGAAACATGGACCACAATTTTGAACTTGATACAAGTTCGCATCAGTACCTATATTAGACAGGAAAATGAATAAATAACCAGGCAGTAAGAAGCTATATGGAGGGTTTGCTGATAGTTTATACTCCTTCTTCCAATCGATCAGTTTAATCTTATTGGGGTGGAACCTCTAAATCATGAAACGCGTTGATACATTTTCTCCAAATGAGTAAATTTCTAAGAATACACATTTTTCACTTTTACCGTTCATATAAGCTATTATGGAGGAAATCAAAATTTAAGCACATTTTTGCAAAAGTTTTTACATTAACTAGGTGATGATATTCAGAAGCAGCTGAAAGAATGTGAAGTCTTTCAAACATAATTTGATGTGAAGCGACAAACATAGAGACAATTTACCTGGTTTCTTGAATGCGGTAATGAATTCATATTACGGTAAATCATTAATTAATCAGTTTGTAGACCGCAAAGGTATTACCTACTCTTATCAAAAAGGCATCTTACAATCTAATTACGGACGGAGCTACTGGTGGGACCGGGTGAGCCCAGGTCCTTGCAACAAGCATTCAACTTCACGTAACCCACCAACACTCATTGCTAAATCCAAAATTTAATAATGTAAAAATATCTATTAGTTTATCCAAATGGAGACATTTTGCATCTCAGCTCTCAACGAACATAGTTGCTAAAGTTCTTACCCAAGAGGGAGAATATAACTATGCGGTTTGAGATATTATTTACTTTTCCCGTCTAGGTACTTAATATATTAATATTATAACGTGTTTTGAGTTATGTGAGATTACACACTTGTAGTTTCACATTGTCATATTTACAGAACTTTAGTAACACGCAACTTAAAATCTACAACGGTCTGATCCTCCCTTTATCCATGCAGAAACAAGCTGGCTACGTTCATCAACCTAATTCTTGTTAGACATTAAAGGAATTTTAGCAAATGACATAATGACATCTGCCTATACGCATAACAAGCAGTTGTCTAATTCCATTACCAAAAGCTTTTACTGTTCAAATTTGGCTCTACTTAGTATCAGCCAAATCTTCCATATCTAAGTCTTACAAAATGGTGATACTAAATTGAATTCACTTTTCAACCCATATCTAAATCTTAGGAATTTGGGAACTTATTTTCCTGCGGAGATTTGGAATTACAAGAGAATAGGCATAAACCGGTTGTATGGTCAAAATTTAAAGCAAGTTAAGAATTAGAAATTTCCATTTGTAATTAGAATTTAGTTTATCATTTATCACTTCCATTTGCCCATCAAAAAACCCGGATATGCATTTCAAAACTGATGTTGAACCAACAATTTCTACATCTGCTGAATACTTATTACGGTATTGTAGAAAAATTAGTAATAAAGAACCTTCCTGATTATCCCCTCAGATATAAAATGGAGTATGAGGGTTATTATTTGAAAATTGCTACGTTACGTCATGTATGAATACAAACCTGTTGATGATGGAGCGACGGCATCCCAGAGTGTATGACTTCTGAATATTCCTGTTGAAATATGCTGTGATGAGGTGTTGGATGATGCCACATCTGCTGCTCATCCTGCATACAATAAGATGGTGTAGGGGCACCTCCAGGATGTTGGGGAGGACCACCTTGGTGGTGATAACCACCAGCGTACCACGTCGGCATTGGGGAACTACCGTGATGAAATTGCGCATTTTGAGCAGCTAATGCTTGCTGGTGGCGAAACATTGCGGTAGGATTAAAATAGGAAACCATAATACACCACCAAATAAAAAAATTCTTCCCACAACAACAAAAAATAGTTTTTTGTAGGTCTTCAAGATAATCACTTCGTTACATCATACAATGACAGTCAGTAGTTACAAAAAATGGAAAAGTTTCTTAAACTATTCAACGGGTAAATTATTGCGTTAAAATCACAGTCAAACCGATTAGTAAACGTCCAAAAAGCACTTAAGATGTCACCAATGCCGATTAAAAAGCAATATACGCACTGAACTTTTTTTTATCCGCACATCTACTCTAATCCTGCGCTAAGTTCATTGCGGAACTAAAAGCTCCTCCGACAAAGCTACGCGATATCTGGGATTTTGATTTTGTCCTCTCTTGGAGGGTGACGTGACGGATCCTCTACACCTGATAAAGCGTGGGCGGAGAAAATATGGATGTTAACCAATCGAAAGGCGACGTTTCTGTCATGGCTGCATTTAAACAAACCGCCAATAAAGCGGCAGCTTTGTGGTTTGGTGGGAATAAGAACGCGAGTTTTGTAATTCGGTTTTTTATATCTCAGATCACTACATCATTATACGTACATGCTTGGATGTATGATAATGTCTTTGTATTTAATTCAGGTACCTACCTTTAGCGGAAAGGAATTCTAATAAGTATCTACCTACCTTCCTGAAGCAATTCATAAGAATAACAAAGAGTTTTTGCGAATTATAAATAATGAATAAAAAATGACCTTAGATCGATTGAATAATAATGAGAATGTGCCGCGATTTTTAAGTTGGTAACTATATTGTGTTGTAGATTGACCGCCATTAGTCATTTACGCACAATTTATCACTCATAATAAATTAACAGCATACTGCTATAAGTATAGGTAGGTTTGTGCAAAAAATGACAATAATTCTACCTTTAATTTTTTAATGTAGGAATTGAATTTAGTAGTAAACACACCCCAGAAATACGTATGCCTTTAGTACCTACGCCAAAGGTATTTAGACCTCATGCCTCATTTACAATTCCCTTTTTATTTTTAATTCTGACTATACACCGCGTTAAAAGTACGTTTCGTCCTTCATCGCACGATACATTTTCAGGATTCTTCCGATCTCGATCTGCTACAGAGGAGTATTTCTTCTTCTGAAAATGACCCATGTGATTCAGAACGACAACATTCATTTTATTGACGCAGTGCAAATCCAGAATCCTAGTTTTATCATTTTTAAATTATTAAAATTGTGATCTCAATTTCGTAATTTGTAGAAACGTAGTAGTAATTGAAAAATAAATTTTTGTAATTATTACCTAGTTATTTAGAAAGACAACCGAATTTCGAAATGTTAAAATATCAAAATATATGTAGGTAACTGTTTTCGCAAAGGTAAAAATAATCTCCCAAAAGAAGGCAAAGGATTTTTTATCATGGGTAGCTGAATCTGACAGAATAAATACCAATAGGTATTACATCATCTACCTACAATGTGTAGGTAATATTCATCACGGTTGAAACTTTTGGAAATATTAATTGCCGAATAAGCATTTTCTTAAATACCTTGTAAAGAAATTAGAAGTCTCTTTTCGATCTTTCGTTCCGAAATCGCTTTCAGCATTGTGGTTTAACCAGATTATCAAAAGGGACAATTTGTACAACGTTTACCGCATTTACCTGCTCTTAGTATCAGATTTCAGAGAGAATGACTTCAAAATCCTTCGGATAAACCAGCCGCGCTGGTATCGCATTGTCTAAAATTTCTGGAAATTTTATCTATGATAAGGCCGATTTGTATTAAGTAGACAGGCATGTGGGTCAAATATTTACTATTCAATCCACAGGCGTAGGTGATAGTTACGGCTATACATTTTCATTTAAAATTGAAATAATTAAGTATTATAAACCTCTGATAATATACATAATAAAATTTGTTTGATATTGCTAAAAAAATATAAAAACTTATTGTTAGGGACCCAAAAAATGGCGACTGTACGCACACTGACAAATTGTCGCATTTTTTAATTTATTTATTTGGTTATATTAACGTATTTGATACGATTGATTCTGTAGTAGGTAGGTCCTAACCATTGGTATAATAATAATAATATAAGTACCTACTAATAAATAACAAAAAACCTATTCTACTCGAAAGTAATAAATGTTAACAATATGTACATATTAACACTTCTGATACATTGGGTCACTGCTTTGTAATTTGTGATTTTTTTTTAAAAGCAAACAAGGAATAAAGACTTTTTATTTTCAATAAGATGAAAAAATTTTTGAAACACTTAAAAGTCTTATTCCTTACGTTTAATATGTAACAAATTTAAAAAAGTAACACAATTTTGTAAATGTAAGTATGCAATGTATATATATATATATATAGATAAATAAGTAACTTAAAACTAAAACAAAATGGTTAATTTTTTAAATTTGATATATTTGTTCATAGCAGGTACATTTTTTTGTGAGTTAATTACAAGCCTTTGCTTTTGCAAATTTTATTTCTACGCCTCTGTTTTTGTTTGTTTATACGTTGTTACCTACTAATGCCCTTGAAGGTTCAAATTGGTTGCTCAAACGGTCAAATAGAAGTAAAGACATCATAATCCCGTTAGAGACCCAGCAGGTGCCTTATGATTTTTGGAATTTCCGAACATCAAGGTTTAAATTAAGATGCAAGGTGAGGGAAAAGTCCTGAAAGTACCGATTTTATACAAATCAGACTACTGACGAAGAGTATTTATTTGTTCTCCTTGCAAATGCTGTTAACAATAGGTACTTGGTCGGCTTCAACTTTTATAGGCAAACAAGTTTGACGAACAACGTTATAAAATTCTAAGAAAAATTCTGTTTATCAAATAACATTCGGTATTTCTGACACATTTTGCTGAAATGACTTATTACATATGCAAACGATTTCTATTAACTAATAATAATAACTTATTAGAAATATTTTGTTAAGTTATTAACCAAAAGTTTTGACTACTGACTTAAATATTACTTAAAAATTAAAAGGAAGACACCCCTAATTACCACAAAAAAGTTTTTGAACGGACACGTGTTTCGTCCACTTCATACGTGGGCATTATCAACGCGAGATTGCGACTGCGATAATGCCCACGTATGAAGTGGGCGAAACACGTGTCCGCTCAAATAAAGTTTTTTGTGGTAATTAGGGGTGAGTCTTCCTTTTAATTTTTAATTAATATTTACCACAGTTTCCTCTTTCTAATATACTTTAAATATTACTTGTATTCTTAATTAATAGCGTTCAAATTTGCAATGTGTGACACCCATCACTAGGTGCCACATTATTTCTAAATGGGTTTACTTCTACTTCTACTTCTACACATGGCATCATCTGTGAATCAAAAAACACCTTCAAAATACTATTTACCATGTTAAATTAGGAGACGTTAGGTTAGGCTAGGTTGCGTGTATTTATTTAGTGATGTTCAATATTTTACCTACACCCGCTGTTCCCCCAAAAATACATTCGTAATGTTATAGAAGGTCATTCCTGTTTTTTCCACACATATACTACCTTCTCACATAATGCATGAAGGTCCTTTTAGCAATTCCCCTAACAAATATTACGTCAAAAAAGCTAGTCCACCCACCCCCCCTATAAAACAATTTCTTGTGATTAAAATTGAATTTCTACCTTAATGAAAAATGTTAAGAAGTCAAGTTAAAAAAAACATTGAAATAAAATTGATGAACTGCGAACGTCACATTTCCTTAGACGCTCTTCTCCTCTTAATACAACTCATATTTGCGAAAGTATTTTATGAAGAACCCCTAATCAAAAATTACATGTTTAGAGTGATTTTTATTTGAAACCCCACAATAAAATAATGGATCTAGATCCTACAATATGAAAATGGCTGCTGCCTATACAGTCCTTTGAACCCAAAATGACCGATAAAAGTTAAGAGTTGAAACTTAGGAGGAAAAAGAAAACAACTAATTTATTTGCCTAAAACTGCATTTTACTGCACCTTCCCTGAAGTTTAGTTCAAGTATTGCAGCTGCCATACTGACTACTAAACAAAAGGAACCACGACAACATTCACATTGTACGTGTTGTCTTTTCCTACCGTAACCTTATGACTCCAAACATATCCGTTAAAAAGTACAGTTGACACCAATGCGATAGTTTGTCAATTTAGACAACTTCACTAAAACAAGACTCGCATTCCACAACATATATAAAAAGAATGGTAAGTATGTGTAGTGATGAAGACCAATGGTTCTAGTCTTGCTTATTCGATCTTGGTTTTGGTCTTGCTCATGTACTTCTAGTTCTGATCTTGGCCTTGGTCTTGCGTGTTAAGTCTTGGTCTTGTTCATTTAATCTGATACTTACTTTTTTCCTAATAATCCTTCTAAACACAATTTTTCTATTTACCGGCACAATAATTGCTTTAAATGTTGAAATTTTTATGTCATATATGTGCGCTTGTCATGACTATTAAAGAAAATACTTCAATAGTTAGTGACAGTTACGAAAATTCATCAATTTATCTTTTGCTCACCCATAAATTGACCCTTTCTCCAACGTATAAATTGACCTTTTAGCAAAAAAATAGTGCAAGATATATACTTGAAAGGATATCTCTACATTTCAACCATGTATAATCCAGACACACAACACTTACTGCGAGGACATTCTTGTAGATCCCCTTTTTCAAATAGTGTTAAAGTAAAGAAATCTAGCAAAGCAAACTGAAAATTTCAAATTCAAAAAATGTTTTGTAGCAAGAAGAGGATATATGTATTAACGTTGCTTCAAATAGTTTAACTCTAAATCTACCGAAAGTAATAATTTTTCGTTTAGTCTTCCTTATTTGGTTTTGATCTTGCATATTCGCTCTTGGGTTTAGTCTTATCATTAGCTTTGTTAATTCAGTCTCATCACTAATGGTAATATTATATTATATCATAAATTAGATTATAAATGAGACAGATGCTTTCATGAACCCGTTTCTTCACATTAACAATTACCATTGGTTGCATAATCGGTTTTAATATTATTGAACAATGGCGCTTGTATTTTATACGTATTTTATTCCTGCACTAGGTTAATCAATGTGACGATGTACATTTTTTAATCCTTCTATTCTTAATAAAACGAAACCGCTGCGATATAAAAAAGAGGTTCGTTCTCATTACGATGACGTCACAAGCGCGGCGCAACTTGTCAACAAAAAATGGAGAAACGCTTCGTTCGGCTTATCAGGTGTTTATTGTTGCTAAGTTAATTTACAACAACCTGTCTCCGAACCACTTGAGCTCGAAAGATAAGTTTTAATTCGTCGGCGAACTCTTTGTAGAGCTTTCCAAACATTCAGCGTTAAGCTATAAAATTTTATCCTTTTAATACTCCGTCATTAATTACGGCAATTTTACATTTAAAATAATTCGCATTCTAACTTCCTTTTTATCTGATACCGATTTCACGTTCTATTATAAATTGAACCAAACGCACGAAAACAAAAAAAAAAAGAAATACGAAAATCTAACGGAACGTATTTATGGCCTTCTATCGAATACATGATGAACGAATTTTTATCCGGGGTAATCGAGCGCAGCAACTAGTAAGTACCTATACATATATATGTGTATGCCCATGGGCTGTTTTTTCAAGAAGAAATGGAGTTGGGCAATTTTTCCTTTGTTCTTGAGAACTTTCAATTAAATGTAATTAATGTAGGAGTGGAGTGGTTATTATATCACAAGGCGACTTTTAAATTTCTTCGTTTATGGAAGAAATTATGCACAAAAAATTAAGTGGCTGAAATTTGGCACTTGCAGATAAATTACTTCTTTAGCATGCTCTTACCGAAGGAACGACACTTTTTCCTGAGCAAGAACGAACAAGACCAAGACTACGACCAGGACCAAGACTACGGCCAAGATCAATACCAAGATTACGACCAAGACCAAGACTACGACCAAGATCAATGCTACGACCAAGACCAAGACTACGACCAAGACCAATGCTACGACCAAGACCAAGACTACAACCAAGACCAATGCTACGACCAGGACCAAGACTACGACCAAGACCAAGACTAAAACCATGACCGAACCAACAAGACCAAAGCTAAACCAACACCAAATATCCCAGTAAATGTTCCTTGGTCCTAATACACACCAGGGGAGAAAATAATTATGCAATTTGAGATATTCTTTACTTTTCCCTTCTAGGTGTTTAATATATTAATATTATCACGTGTTTTGAGTTATGTGAGATTATATACTTGTGGTTTCACATTTTCATATTTACAGAACTTTAGTAACACTCAACTTAAAATCTACAACGATGTGATCCACCCTTTGCCCATGCAGAAACAAGCTGCCTACATTCTTGAATCTAATTCTTGTTAGACATTAGATTTATTAAAAGAATTCTAACATAACAAACAGTTGCCCAATTTTATTACGAAGCTTTTACTGTTCAAATTTAGTTCTACTTAATATCAGCCAAATCTTCCATATCTAAGTCTTGCAAAATGATGATACTAAATTGAATTGACGTCTACATGAATGTCCTCCGAGTAAATGTTCTTTGTTCCTATGTTTTTACTTCCATCAAATACACCTTATACTGTTTTGTTCGCTAAAGGGTCAATTTATGCGTTAGAGAAAAGGTTAATTTATACAATGGAAGAAGGGAAAGTAAGTCGATTTTTTAAAACTCTAACAACTATCGACACTATCATAACAAGTTTGCATGTTTGATAGAAAGTTTCAATATTTAAGACAATTATTGTATCGATAAATAGAAAAAATTGTGCTTGGAAGGGACTATATCATCAAAAGCAAGACCAATATCTACATTGGGATAGTTTCATCGTTAAATATGTACTTCTTTTTTTAGTCTTCAACAGCTCAATTCAAATGTCGTCATGCTGTAGTGCAAATCAAGCATGACAAGACAATTTCTTTCAGAAATCAAAGATTTCTAGAATATATGTCTACTATTCGGGTTTGCGTCAACTAATCTTCGTTGAAGAGGTCTGAGACTTAATTTCTAATTCAGTAGTTATTTCAGAAATTTGATTCTTGGCCTTGACATCTTCGGATCTCTTTGAGAAATCTTTTTAATTCTCGTATACATCAAAAATCTGTAGTTTTACTGGATTGTCCTACGTTTTCCACATACGCTCTGTCAAATTGTCTTAGACACCCTGTTTCTGTAAGAAAAACTGCCTGAAAATGGCAATAATGATCTTAAAAAAAAAGCGTTTACCACCGTTTTCCCAATTTTATACAAAAAACAAACAATCAAGCCTAATTAACCCATAAACACTTTTTTTAAACTTACTATTGCATAAATTATTAGATATACGTACTAGCTTTATTATTGATGTTCAAAAGCAGTCTACTATTTTAGCCTGCAATGACGGAATGGTAATACTACCCTTTAGACCAAAAGGTTTTTAATTTTCGCTATGATAGTTTGAATTTGTTGTTGTCAACTTTTTTTTATGAATATATATTTAGGATTATGAGTTTACGACAGAAAAAAGTCGTAACCATGTCCTTCCTTCTATTTGATAATCAGCATATTAGTTGAGTGTGTTTTACATCACAATCTACTATTGAACATAAGTCTACCACAAAAGGTTTCATGTCTGGTTATGTGAGACCACTTACACGGAGACAACTAAATTTTAATGACAACGCAAAAATTACAATTTTCGATTGTAAATGACTGAATTTGCCGTGGAAATAGTAGAATTTATCAGGTAACTTGTAATAATCTCAATTTTAACATGCTTCTTTAAAAATTATTTCAAGTCTCTTAATTATTACAATTAAATTTGTAATATCAACTAAAATACCTAGTATATTTATTTCTGCTGGAATTCAATTTTACAT
>NW_020442464.1:966614-968192 GCF_000699045.2 Agrilus planipennis | reverse complement strand
AGAATTTATTAGGTAACTTGTAATAATCTCAATTTTGACATGTTTCTTTAAAAATTGTTTCAAGTCTCTTAATTATTACAATTAAATTTGTTATATCAACTAAAATACCTAGTATATTTATTTCTGCTGGAATTCAATTTTACATATTCAGGTCCAAATTGTAATTTTTATTATTTTCGCTTACGCTGCAACTAGCCCGTTGGGCTAAATTGTAAATATCGCTTTAATATTTAGGTAAATTTTGGTTTTTCATTTTCTGCGTGTATTAGGTTCCTATTTATACAAACCGTGTTTGCTGCCAATATTAATGGAAGTAGAAATAAAAATACCTATATTCATGAAAACTTCTTCTTTCTTGTGGATTTACTCATACAAGAAAATTGATTATACATTGATTTCGAGGCAGAATGGTACTCTGTCCTGAAATGGCCGATTTTACCATTAAATAAGTTAAGGAGACTATAAACAATAAACTAAAAGAGACTCCTACCTAATTTCCACAAAAAGGTTTTGATAAAAAAAAACGCGAAATTATCCCGCCTATACTCAAAGTGTGCGAAACACGTATCCGATTTTCAAAAGGTTTTTTTGGTAATTGAAAGTGAGTTAGGTACTTTCAGTTTAAGAATAACGAGATGTTTCTAGCTTGTTAAACATTTTTCATTAAATATCGTGATATATATTTAAAAGAAATTGTGTTATAATTTAGTTAATTAAAGATACCTGGGAAGGATCAAATAAAGATGACGAAACGATGTACCTACAAGTAAAATTACTTATAATTATAGTGTTATTCTTTCCTGAAAGTTTATTTATCCTAAAAACGAGATGCAAGCTTTGTAAATATTTATAGTAAAACGTTGTTGAGGATCCATTATGTTTAAAAAAAAATGTTTGGTGGCAGTCGCGGTTCGTTTCTTTAAAGATAGGCCAGGAATTCTTGGAGGGAGGTTAACAGTCAAAAAGAAAATAAGATCTCTCAAAAACAATAGATAGTTTAATAAAATTGTTGCATGAAATATAAGCATCAGAAATGATATTATTATAAAGAGGTCGCTTAAATATACTTCGACAAAACTTCAAGGCGTTATTTTCAGAGTTATTGTAAAAGTATTTTGTACCTTGGTGATTTTTGAAAAACCCGCTTTGTTTCAATGATCAGGACAAAACCAATTTTGATATTTTTAAAATTATTAATGTAGCTGAAAACCTAAAATCTTTTAATAACAATTCCGATTAGTAAGAATGTGATATGTGGATTATATACGATGATGCACCAAAGTAGACTCATGAGTTATTAACAGCAACATTATGGAGTTGGGGAATTGGTAAAGGTGGACCACACTTATGATTTGCTCGATCTCCCTGGGCTTAAACTCTCAGACAATCCGCCACTGGAAAATGTGGAAGATTTGAAAAATCAGAAATTGCATGATTTAAAACATTCTTATTGTCGCAAAACATTTATCGTCCTATACCTTCATCAATAAAAACGCTTTCCAAAGATCATTAAAAACAGTATTATTCATAAAATAAACCGAGAAAGTATATCTTCAAGTTTTGTCGCGTATTTCATAT
>NW_020442464.1:962347-966561 GCF_000699045.2 Agrilus planipennis | reverse complement strand
AAGATATCATTATTCAAGAAACCTTTATTAAATTAATAATAAAAATATTAGGCATTTTTAAAATAGCGGAATTGCGACGTACGTATAAAGGAAATAAAATCTGTTTCAACAGATACTCTCTTTAATATTGGATTTTTCAGTCAAGAGAAACTGTCTATTAAATTGTTTTCCCAGTTTTTTTAAACATTATAATTATTTTAAGTATAACTTTCTCATAGAAAAGCCCAAATTTGTGAAATTTTGTGGTGGAGGTAGTAATTCAGTTTAAGACTAAGAAGCCATAGGCAGTTATGAATTACTAAAAGCAAGCTTTTTTTCTTTTTAAGTATGTTCATAACTGTTTAAAGGAATTTTTCCTTTGTTAGAATAAACAAAATGTTTCTGAGAAAAATTATCCAACCACAAAGTAGGTAAAAATTGTCTTGACTTGAATAGGTGTCATACTTTGGGCTTTCAATACAATTGTCAGAGTAATTTCTAATATTCTATGTAAGTAAAACTAACAGTACTGTATTTGTTTATCTATCAACTATTTAAAGTCGTTTTAATAAAAATTTGTGAACTGTTAACAAATTGTACTAATTTATTTATTTATTTCGCATCCGCGAATATATATGTATTAATAATTCTTAGTGAGANGCAACAAGCATTCAACTTCACGTAACCCACCAACACTCATTGCTAAATCCAAAATTTAATAATGTAAAAATATCTATTAGTTTATCCAAATGGAGACATTTTGCATCTCAGCTCTCAATGAACATAGTTGCTAAAGTTCTTACCCAAGAGGGAGAATATAACTATGCGGTTTGAGATATTATTTACTTTTCCCGTCTAGGTACTTAATATATTAATATTATAACGTGTTTTGAGTTATGTGAGATTACACACTTGTAGTTTCACATTGTCATATTTACAGAACTTTAGTAACACGCAACTTAAAATCTACAACGGTCTGATCCTCCCTTTATCCATGCAGAAACAAGCTGGCTACGTTCATCAACCTAATTCTTGTTAGACATTAAAGGAATTTTAGCAAATGACATAATGACATCTGCCTATACGCATAACAAGCAGTTGTCTAATTCCATTACCAAAAGCTTTTACTGTTCAAATTTGGCTCTACTTAGTATCAGCCAAATCTCCCATATCTAAGTCTTACAAAATGGTGATACTAAATTGAATTCACTTTTCAACCCATATCTAAATCTTAGGAATTTGGGAACTTATTTTCCTGCGGAGATTTGGAATTACAAGAGAATAGGCATAAACCGGTTGTATGGTCAAAATTTAAAGCAAGTTAAGAATTAGAAATTTCCATTTGTAATTAGAATATAGTTTATCATTTATCACTTCCATTTGCCCATCAAAAAACCCGGATATGCATTTCAAAACTGATGTTGAACCAACAATTTCTACATCTGCTGAATACTTATTACCGTATTGTAGAAAAATCAGTAGGTAATAAAGAACCTTCCTGATTATCCCCTCAGATATAAAATGGAGTATGAGGGTTATTATTTGAAAATTGCTACGTTACGTCATGTATGAATACAAACCTGTTGATGATGGAGCGACGGCATCCCAGAGTGTATGACTTCTGAATATTCCTGTTGAAATATGCTGTGATGAGGTGTTGGATGATGCCACATCTGCTGCTCATCCTGCATACAATAAGATGGTGTAGGGGCACCTCCAGGATGTTGGGGAGGACCACCTTGGTGGTGATAACCACCAGNTTTTTTCTACCCTGCTATCTTGGTTAGTTATTACAAGGGAAATCTCAAAGGTGGCATTTTCACTGGAATGGCATCAGCGTTTCTCATATTCAAAGCTGCGGCGGTTTTTTCTTTTTAAATTTATACGATTTTACTTCACAAGCAAATAAAACAACAATCTTGTAGTGTAGTGTATTATGTACTCCTACGGCTAGCCTTAAAAACATATTATTCGTCAACGATATTCTACATTAGTTAGTTAGTAATGCAAATGTTACGTTGTTAAGTTTTTACATTTTGATTTTAAATGCTAATTTTTTTAACATACGTATTTTTGTTAGATTTTATTTTAAAAACGACATTTCTTGCTCTGCAATACGTTGTTGTTCTACAGCATGAACAATGACGGTACTCGGACTTAATTTGTGACACAATCGCAAGAAGTTTCATAAGACCTACCGCGCACTGTGTTTTTTTAGTCTCGCGATTATTTAGTCTCAAAAATATAACACAGGCTAGTAAATACAACTAATAAATCAAATACAATAGAGCTAAAAAGTTACTTTACTATTGGCTTAATACTAAGACTTTTTCACCCCTTCTGGCTTTGATTTATTATATTCCTAAGGATGTACCTACATTGTTGTTAATTCGTTTTCTTAATGAGGTGGTCCTTCAAATACGTCGCTAAGAATTTCACCTTTTTGGACCCTCCTGCCCGTCACACATTCAGCGACCCCCTAAAAATATTACGTCACAAAAGTTAACCCACTCCTTCCCCTATAAACGATTTCCTGTGATTAAAATTCAAAATGAGAATTACATTCTATCGTAATGGTAATGAAAAATTTTAAGAACGGTCAAGTTAAGAAAGACATTGAAATAAAATTGATGAACTGCGAACGTCATGTAGATTGACCGCCATTAATTGTTATTTACGCACAATTTATCACTTATAATAAATTAACAGCATACTGCTATAAGTATAGGTAGGTATGTGCAAAAAATGACAATAATTCTACCTTTAATTTTTTAATGTAGAAATTAAATTTAGTAGTAAACACACCCCAGAAATACGTATGCCTTTAGTACCTACGCCAAAGGTATTTAGACCTCATGCCTCATTTACAATTCCCTTTTTATTTTTAATTCTGACTATACACCGCGTTAAAAGTACGTTTCGTCCTTCATCGCACGATACATTTTCAGGATTCTTCCGATCTCGATCTGCTACAGAGGAGTATTTCTTCTTCTGAAAATGACCCATGTGATTCAGAACGACAACATTCATTTTATTGACGCAGTGCAAATCCAGAATCCTAGTTTTATCATTTTTAAATTATTAAAATTGTGATCTCAATTTCGTAATTTGTAGAAACGTAGTAGTAATTGAAAAATAAATTTTTGTAATTATTACCTAGTTATTTAGAAAGACAACCGAATTTCGAAATGTTAAAATATCAAAATATATGTAGGTAACTGTTTTCGCAAAGGTAAAAATAATCTCCCAAAAGAAGGCAAAGGATTTTTTATCATGGGTAGCTGAATCTGACAGAATGAATACCAATAGGTATTACATCATCTACCTACAATGTGTAGGTAATATTCATCACGGTTGAAACTTTTGGAAATATTAATTGCCGAATAAGCATTTTCTTAAATACCTTGTAAAGAAATTAGAAGTCTCTTTTCGATCTTTCGTTCCGAAATCGCTTTCAGCATTGTGGTTTAACCAGATTATCAAAAGGGACAATTTGTACAACGTTTACCGCATTTACCTGCTCTTAGTATCAGATTTCAGAGAGAATGACTTCAAAATCCTTCGGATAAACCAGCCGCGCTGGTATCGCATTGTCTAAAATTTCTGGAAATTTTATCTATGATAAGGCCGATTTGTATTAAGTAGACAGGCATGTGGGTCAAATATTTACTATTCAATCCACAGGCGTAGGTGATAGTTACGGCTATACATTTTCATTTAAAATTGAAATAATTAAGTATTATAAACCTCTGATAATATACATAATAAAATTTGTTTGATATTGCTAAAAAAATATAAAAACTTATTGTTAGGGACCCAAAAAATGGCGACTGTACGCACACTGACAAATTGTCGCATTTTTTAATTTATTTATTTGGTTATATTAACGTATTTGATACGATTGATTCTGTAGTAGGTAGGTCCTAACCATTGGTATAATAATAATAATATAAGTACCTACTAATAAATAAAAATAAATAACAAAAAACCTATTCTACTCGAAAGTAATAAATGTTAACAATATGTACATATTAACACTTCTGATACATTGGGTCACTGCTTTGTAATTTGTGATTTTTTTTTAAAAGCAAACAAGGAATAAAGACTTTTTATTTTCAATAAGATGAAAAAATTTTTGAAACACTTAAAAGTCTTATTCCTTACGTTTAATATGTAACAAATTTAAAAAAGTAACACAATTTTGTAAATGTAAGTATGCAATGTATATATATATA
>NW_020442464.1:954612-961710 GCF_000699045.2 Agrilus planipennis | reverse complement strand
AGGAGACTGTGGTAAATATTAATTAAAAATTAAAAGGAAGACTCACCCCTAATTACCACAAAAATCAGTCTCGCGTTGATAATGCCCACGTATGAAGTGGGCGAAACACGTGTCCGCTCAAATAAAGTTTTTTGTGGTAATTAGGGGTGAGTCTTCCTTTTAATTTTTAATTAATATTTACCACAGTTTCCTCTTTCTAATATACTTTAAATATTACTTGTATTCTTAATTAATAGCGTTCAAATTTGCAATGTGTGACACCCATCACTAGGTGCCACATTATTTCTAAATGGGTTTACTTCTACTTCTACTTCTACACATGGCATCATCTGTGAATCAAAAAACACCTTCAAAATACTATTTACCATGTTAAATTAGGAGACGTTAGGTTAGGCTAGGTTGCGTGTATTTATTTAGTGATGTTCAATATTTTACCTACACCCGCTGTTCCCCCAAAAATACATTCGTAATGTTATAGAAGGTCATTCCTGTTTTTTCCACACATATACTACCTTCTCACATAATGCATGAAGGTCCTTTTAGCAATTCCCCTAACAAATATTACGTCAAAAAAGCTAGTCCACCCACCCCCCCTATAAAACAATTTCTTGTGATTAAAATTGAATTTCTACCTTAATGAAAAATGTTAAGAAGTCAAGTTAAAAAAAACATTGAAATAAAATTGATGAACTGCGAACGTCACATTTCCTTAGACGCTCTTCTCCTCTTAATACAACTCATATTTGCGAAAGTATTTTATGAAGAACCCCTAATCAAAAATTACATGTTTAGAGTGATTTTTATTTGAAACCCCACAATAAAATAATGGATCTAGATCCTACAATATGAAAATGGCTGCTGCCTATACAGTCCTTTGAACCCAAAATGACCGATAAAAGTTAAGAGTTGAAACTTAGGAGGAAAAAGAAAACAACTAATTTATTTGCCTAAAACTGCATTTTACTGCACCTTCCCTGAAGTTTAGTTCAAGTATTGCAGCTGCCATACTGACTACTAAACAAAAGGAACCACGACAACATTCACATTGTACGTGTTGTCTTTTCCTACCGTAACCTTATGACTCCAAACATATCCGTTAAAAAGTACAGTTGACACCAATGCGATAGTTTGTCAATTTAGACAACTTCACTAAAACAAGACTCGCATTCCACAACATATATAAAAAGAATGGTAAGTATGTGTAGTGATGAAGACCAATGGTTCTAGTCTTGCTTATTCGATCTTGGTTTTGGTCTTGCTCATGTACTTCTAGTTCTGATCTTGGCCTTGGTCTTGCGTGTTAAGTCTTGGTCTTGTTCATTTAATCTGATACTTACTTTTTTCCTAATAATCCTTCTAAACACAATTTTTCTATTTACCGGCACAATAATTGCTTTAAATGTTGAAATTTTTATGTCATATATGTGCGCTTGTCATGACTATTAAAGAAAATACTTCAATAGTTAGTGACAGTTACGAAAATTCATCAATTTATCTTTTGCTCACCCATAAATTGACCCTTTCTCCAACGTATAAATTGACCTTTTAGCAAAAAAATAGTGCAAGATATATACTTGAAAGGATATCTCTACATTTCAACCATGTATAATCCAGACACACAACACTTACTGCGAGGACATTCTTGTAGATCCCCTTTTTCAAATAGTGATAAAGTAAAGAAATCTAGCAAAGCAAACTGAAAATTTCAAATTCAAAAAATGTTTTGTAGCAAGAAGAGGATATATGTATTAACGTTGCTTCAAATAGTTTAACTCTAAATCTACCGAAAGTAATAATTTTTCGTTTAGTCTTCCTTATTTGGTTTTGATCTTGCATATTCGCTCTTGGGTTTAGTCTTATCATTAGCTTTGTTAATTCAGTCTCATCACTAATGGTAATATTATATTATATCATAAATTAGATTATAAATGAGACAGATGCTTTCATGAACCCGTTTCTTCACATTAACAATTACCATTGGTTGCATAATCGGTTTTAATATTATTGAACAATGGCGCTTGTATTTTATACGTATTTTATTCCTGCACTAGGTTAATCAATGTGACGATGTACATTTTTTAATCCTTATATTCTTAATAAAAAGAAACCGCTGCGATATAAAAAAGAGGTTCGTTCTCATTACGATGACGTCACAAGCGCGGCGCAACTTGTCAACAAAAAATGGAGAAACGCTTCGTTCGGCTTATCAGGTGTTTATTGTTGCTAAGTTAATTTACAACAACCTGTCTCCGAACCACTTGAGCTCGAAAGATAAGTTTTAATTCGTCGGCGAACTCTTTGTAGAGCTTTCCAAACATTCAGCGTTAAGCTATAAAATTTTATCCTTTTAATACTCCGTCATTAATTACGGCAATTTTACATTTAAAATAATTCGCATTCTAACTTCCTTTTTATCTGATACCGATTTCACGTTCTATTATAAATTGAACCAAACGCACGAAAACAAAAAAAAAAAGAAATACGAAAATCTAACGGAACGTATTTATGGCCTTCTATCGAATACATGATGAACGAATTTTTATCCGGGGTAATCGAGCGCAGCAAGTAGTAAGTACCTATACATATATATGTGTATGCCCATGGGCTGTTTTTTCAAGAAGAAATGGAGTTGGGCAATTTTTCCTTTGTTCTTGAGAACTTTCAATTAAATGTAATTAATGTAGGAGTGGAGTGGTTATTATATCACAAGGCGACTTTTAAATTTCTTCGTTTATGGAAGAAATTATGCACAAAAAATTAAGTGGCTGAAATTTGGCACTTGCAGATAAATTACTTCTTTAGCATGCTCTTACCGAAGGAACGACACTTTTTCCTGAGCAAGAACGAACAAGACCAAGACTACGACCAGGACCAAGACTACGGCCAAGATCAATACCAAGATTACGACCAAGACCAAGACTACGACCAAGATCAATGCTACGACCAAGACCAAGACTACGACCAAGACCAATGCTACGACCAAGACCAAGACTACAACCAAGACCAATGCTACGACCAGGACCAAGACTACGACCAAGACCAAGACTAAAACCATGACCGAACCAACAAGACCAAAGCTAAACCAACACCAAATATCCCAGTAAATGTTCCTTGGTCCTAATACACACCAGGGGAGAAAATAATTATGCAATTTGAGATATTCTTTACTTTTCCCTTCTAGGTGCTTAATATATTAATATTATCACGTGTTTTGAGTTATGTGAGATTATATACTTGTGGTTTCACATTTTCATATTTACAGAACTTTAGTAACACTCAACTTAAAATCTACAACGATGTGATCCACCCTTTGCCCATGCAGAAACAAGCTGCCTACATTCTTGAATCTAATTCTTGTTAGACATTAGATTTATTAAAAGAATTCTAACATAACAAACAGTTGCCCAATTTTATTACGAAGCTTTTACTGTTCAAATTTAGTTCTACTTAATATCAGCCAAATCTTCCATATCTAAGTCTTGCAAAATGATGATACTAAATTGAATTGACGTCTACATGAATGTCCTCCGAGTAAATGTTCTTTGTTCCTATGTTTTTACTTCCATCAAATACACCTTATACTGTTTTGTTCGCTAAAGGGTCAATTTATGCGTTAGAGAAAAGGTTAATTTATACAATGGAAGAAGGGAAAGTAAGTCGATTTTTTAAAACTCTAACAACTATCGACACTATCATAACAAGTTTGCATGTTTGATAGAAAGTTTCAATATTTAAGACAATTATTGTATCGATAAATAGAAAAAAATGTGCTTGGAAGGGACTATATCATCAAAAGCAAGACCAATATCTACATTGGGATAGTTTCATCGTTAAATATGTACTTCTTTTTTTAGTCTTCAACAGCTCAATTCAAATGTCGTCATGCTGTAGTGCAAATCAAGCATGACAAGACAATTTCTTTCAGAAATCAAAGATTTCTAGAATATATGTCTACTATTCGGGTTTGCGTCAACTAATCTTCGTTGAAGAGGTCTGAGACTTAATTTCTAATTCAGTAGTTATTTCAGAAATTTGATTCTTGGCCTTGACATCTTCGGATCTCTTTGAGAAATCTTTTTAATTCTCGTATACATCAAAAATCTGTAGTTTTACTGGATTGTCCTACGTTTTCCACATACGCTCTGTCAAATTGTCTTAGACACCCTGTTTCTGTAAGAAAAACTGCCTGAAAATGGCAATAATGATCTTAAAAAAAAAGCGTTTACCACCGTTTTCCCAATTTTATACAAAAAACAAACAATCAAGCCTAATTAACCCATAAACACTTTTTTTAAACTTACTATTGCATAAATTATTAGATATACGTACTAGCTTTATTATTGATGTTCAAAAGCAGTCTACTATTTTAGCCTGCAATGACGGAATGGTAATACTACCCTTTAGACCAAAAGGTTTTTAATTTTCGCTATGATAGTTTGAATTTGTTGTTGTCAACTTTTTTTTATGAATATATATTTAGGATTATGAGTTTACGACAGAAAAAAGTCGTAACCATGTCCTTCCTTCTATTTGATAATCAGCATATTAGTTGAGTGTGTTTTACATCACAATCTACTATTGAACATAAGTCTACCACAAAAGGTTTCATGTCTGGTTATGTGAGACCACTTACACGGAGACAACTAAATTTTAATGACAACGCAAAAATTACAATTTTCGATTGTAAATGACTGAATTTGCCGTGGAAATAGTAGAATTTATCAGGTAACTTGTAATAATCTCAATTTTAACATGCTTCTTTAAAAATTATTTCAAGTCTCTTAATTATTACAATTAAATTTGTAATATCAACTAAAATACCTAGTATATTTATTTCTGCTGGAATTCAATTTTACATATTCAGGTCCAAATTGTAATTTTTATTATTTTCGCTTACGCTGCAACTAGCCCGTTGGGCTAAATTGTAAATATCGCTTTAATATTTAGGTAAATTTTGGTTTTTCATTTTCTGCGTGTATTAGGTTCCTATTTATACAAACCGTGTTTGCTGCCAATATTAATGGAAGTAGAAATAAAAATACCTATATTCATGAAAACTTCTTCTTTCTTGTGGATTTACTCATACAAGAAAATTGATTATACATTGATTTCGAGGCAGAATGGTACTCTGTCCTGAAATGGCCGATTTTACCATTAAATAAGTTAAGGAGACTATAAACAATAAACTAAAAGAGACTCCTACCTAATTTCCACAAAAAGGTTTTGATAAAAAAAAACGCGAAATTATCCCGCCTATACTCAAAGTGTGCGAAACACGTATCCGATTTTCAAAAGGCTTTTTTGGTAATTGAAAGTGAGTTAGGTACTTTCAGTTTAAGAATAACGAGATGTTTCTAGCTTGTTAAACATTTTTCATTAAATATCGTGATATATATTTAAAAGAAATTGTGTTATAATTTAGATATATATGTGTATGCCCATGGGCTGTTTTTTCAAGAAGAAATGGAGTTGGGCAATTTTTCCTTTGTTCTTGAGAACTTTCAATTAAATGTAATTAATGTAGGAGTGGAGTGGTTATTATATCACAAGGCGACTTTTAAATTTCTTCGTTTATGGAAGAAATTATGCACAAAAAATTAAGTGGCTGAAATTTGGCACTTGCAGATAAATTACTTCTTTAGCATGCTCTTACCGAAGGAACGACACTTTTTCCTGAGCAAGAACGAACAAGACCAAGACTACGACCAGGACCAAGACTACGGCCAAGATCAATACCAAGATTACGACCAAGACCAAGACTACGACCAAGATCAATGCTACGACCAAGACCAAGACTACGACCAAGACCAATGCTACGACCAAGACCAAGACTACAACCAAGACCAATGCTACGACCAGGACCAAGACTACGACCAAGACCAAGACTAAAACCATGACCGAACCAACAAGACCAAAGCTAAACCAACACCAAATATCCCAGTAAATGTTCCTTGGTCCTAATACACACCAGGGGAGAAAATAATTATGCAATTTGAGATATTCTTTACTTTTCCCTTCTAGGTGTTTAATATATTAATATTATCACGTGTTTTGAGTTATGTGAGATTATATACTTGTGGTTTCACATTTTCATATTTACAGAACTTTAGTAACACTCAACTTAAAATCTACAACGATGTGATCCACCCTTTGCCCATGCAGAAACAAGCTGCCTACATTCTTGAATCTAATTCTTGTTAGACATTAGATTTATTAAAAGAATTCTAACATAACAAACAGTTGCCCAATTTTATTACGAAGCTTTTACTGTTCAAATTTAGTTCTACTTAATATCAGCCAAATCTTCCATATCTAAGTCTTGCAAAATGATGATACTAAATTGAATTGACGTCTACATGAATGTCCTCCGAGTAAATGTTCTTTGTTCCTATGTTTTTACTTCCATCAAATACACCTTATACTGTTTTGTTCGCTAAAGGGTCAATTTATGCGTTAGAGAAAAGGTTAATTTATACAATGGAAGAAGGGAAAGTAAGTCGATTTTTTAAAACTCTAACAACTATCGACACTATCATAACAAGTTTGCATGTTTGATAGAAAGTTTCAATATTTAAGACAATTATTGTATCGATAAATAGAAAAAATTGTGCTTGGAAGGGACTATATCATCAAAAGCAAGACCAATATCTACATTGGGATAGTTTCATCGTTAAATATGTACTTCTTTTTTTAGTCTTCAACAGCTCAATTCAAATGTCGTCATGCTGTAGTGCAAATCAAGCATGACAAGACAATTTCTTTCAGAAATCAAAGATTTCTAGAATATATGTCTACTATTCGGGTTTGCGTCAACTAATCTTCGTTGAAGAGGTCTGAGACTTAATTTCTAATTCAGTAGTTATTTCAGAAATTTGATTCTTGGCCTTGACATCTTCGGATCTCTTTGAGAAATCTTTTTAATTCTCGTATACATCAAAAATCTGTAGTTTTACTGGATTGTCCTACGTTTTCCACATACGCTCTGTCAAATTGTCTTAGACACCCTGTTTCTGTAAGAAAAACTGCCTGAAAATGGCAATAATGATCTTAAAAAAAAAGCGTTTACCACCGTTTTCCCAATTTTATACAAAAAACAAA
>NW_020442464.1:949261-953768 GCF_000699045.2 Agrilus planipennis | reverse complement strand
TATATATATATATAAGTGCAATATTTATATTTGCTTTATTTAATTACTTTGGTCTTGCTTCTTTTATAATTGCAGTTAAAAATAGAGTCTACAAAAATAGTAACTTATATTTGTGATCAAGTATTACCACAGTGGGACAAAATTGCACAGGTAAACCAAGGAGAACTTTTACAGTTAGTAATACTGAGACAACTAGCAGAGCTTAGCACTTATTGTGGTAAATTAGATAATGCTACTCACTACATAAGCCAAATTTATGATAAATTAAGGGTAAAAGATTGTCTTTGCTATTTATTGTAAAACATTTAATACTAATTTTTACAGCAATACATGCCTCCCCCACCTGAAAATCCGGATTTAATAACAATGCCGTTCCTCGACTTTTCAGTGGTTGAATGTCTGCTATATGCTTTTCATAGATTAGCCCGTCAGTGCCCTGAATTTTTGACCCAAGATCAGGCACTTTTGAAGGATTTTCGAGCAAGACTAATGTACTTTTCAAGAGGAGTTCAAGGCTGTAGTAAAGCTCTGGCTAATTTAGAGAAAAAGAAAGAAGGCTTGTCTCCAGAAGAAACGCAAAAACAAAAAATTTCTCCCAAGTTACTGAATAATATAAATATGCTAATCAAAGATCTTTTTTATCAGCCGCCTATGTATAAGTGCAATGTCACACTTTCCTTCAAGGCTGAAGAAACCATTGCAAAGGTAAAATACTAGTTAACTGAAATTACGCAATTCTAAAAATAAGTTGTTTTTTCAGACTCCGGAAAAAGCACCAGTGGGAAATAAAAGGCACGTTCCGATTACCTTCGAAAGCAATGGAGCCAGTTCCGCTAATAAAAATACGAAAAAATCCTCAGATGGTATGAAATTATACACCCCACCAAGTGGAAAATTCAGTAATAATTTCCAAAGTTATGGTAAATAGTTTTTATATTACATTTTTCTAATTGTAAGTAGAAAATGGAGACTTGTAAAAGAATAAACTAAAAGACTAAACCACTAAATTTTTTCAATATAAGGAAAAAGTTTAATAACTAATGAATCTCCGTTTTATTTTTTTTTGTATTTTTCTAATTAGTACTGTTTAAAGGTGGCAGAGGGAGACCCAGGGGATCTAGAGGAAGTCGAGGACGAGGTTCAGGAAGGGGATGGCGTTAGAATCAATGTTATTTAATTTTGTTTGACACCACTACAATATTTTCCTTTAATGTAGTTAACTATTTCTTTTCATAAAGTCGAAAATCACATTTTATTTTTTGTATCTCTTTTTTTAACATTTATTGTATATGGATAATAAGGTAGTTGTTCATAGTTGTGTCAGTATAAATAAAAAGGATATGTCCATCCAAATTAACTCCTGAAAGAATGTTGTGTGCAGGAAATAAATGTAGAATTTCAATAAAAGTTTTCTTACTTGCAAATGTTTTATTANAAATGAAACAAAGTGAAAGACAAGCAAGAGGTATGATGGACGCAGATGATGAGGATTACAGTGCCGATCATCACCCACCCATGAAGGATCAATCGAAAGCTACAGCTGTTGATCCCTGGGCAAATTATTACGACTTCATAATTAACGAAGGATCATTTAAATTCTGGGCAGTGTTCCAGGTATTTAAGCAAATACACATTTTAGAAGAAAATATTATCCTTAAATAAATTGTTTACTTTTAGTTGGGAACTGCTTTACTGCTCATATATTCGGCATTCGCTGCAGTATATTACGCAAAATTTAACGTCTCCAGTACTGATTATGATTACTATTACGATTTCTTCGCAAGATCAAACAGTGGCAGATCAGATACTACAAGTTGGCTAGGGATTTCCCCACAAACGTTTCAAAGGATAATAGACGCAATATCATCAAAAAAGTACTCATAATGGTGGACCTAAAGTGCAAAAATTTAAATAAAACCTCTGCTCAAATTAACTATAAGCATTACTAGTGACAATTGGTTAACATTTTGCACTTGTTTTTCTACGTTATTAGATATTAGATTTGGGCAAATTTCCCGAATTACCCTAATGGTGATAACGAATTTGGAAATTTATTTATTAATAATGAAGCTGTTAAAGCATATTGGAATTTCGAATATTATCATTTTTATTATTCTCATTAGTATGATTTTATTTATTAGTTTAGAAACAAATGTGAATTTCTAAGGTGTATTAACAGCTTAACGATTATGTGTAATTAAAATAAAATACGAAAAAACAGATTTTTTTTCACTAAATCAAGTTTAGTGGTAACATAAACCTTGGTGCCTTTGTTTTTCCTATTTCATAAAAAGGATAATAATTATCCAGCATAAGCTGTAGTAGTTAATGCTAGCGCCATCTGCTCTGCAAACTGGAATGTGGAGGACACATAGATGGGTCTGACCCCTCCCTTTCTTTTGGTGGATGAACTTTTAGTGTCGGTTTTCGAACCAACGCATAGATGGCCCAAAAGGTACAACCCCTATACAAAAATACGGATTTTATCGATTCGTATGAGAAAAAAGTGGTATACAAATTCAATGCTGAATTTGTTCACAAAATTCGTTCATTAACATCGATGTTAACAAATGATGATTTTTGGAAAGCTGGTTTGTTTTGATAATACAGGGCGACAAATGTTTTTGGACAAAACCAATTTTGATATTTTTAAAATTATTAATGTAGCTGAAAACCTAAAATCTTTTAATAACAATTCCGATTAGTAAGAATGTGGTATGTGGATTATATACAATGATGCACCAAAGTAGACTCATGAGTTATTAACAGCAACATTATGGAGTTGGGGAATTGGTAAAGGTGGACCACACTTATGATTTGCTCGATCTCCCTGGGCTTAAACTCTCAGACAATCCGCCACTGGAAAATGTGGAAGATTTGAAAAATCAGAAATTGCATGATTTAAAACGTTCTTATTGTCGCAAAACATTTATCGTCCTATACCTTCATCAATAAAAACGCTTTCCAAAGATCATTAAAAACAGTATTATTCATAAAATAAACCGAGAAAGTATATCTTCAAGTTTTGTCGCGTATTTCATATATAACACCAGAATACTATTTTAGATTCGAACGAGTTTTCAAAAAATATGTTTATTCACATATGAATATTTCTAATTGACTCTGTTTTTTTAATTTGTAGTTAAACGTTGTGCATAGTAATCATTTATTCCGGCGAAAGGGGTTGTTCAAAAAATTTAACACGTTAAGCTTATAATATGGTAGTTATATCTCAGAATTTTGAGCTACTACAATCGTAGAATTTGAACTATATTAAAAATATCCAAAATTCGTAAAAAAATCAATATTGAATTGTTTTTTATTCGTTATGACGTTAATACTTTTTCCATAAAAAGAAATAACCAGCTCGGCATTCCTTGATCGCTAAGTCCCTGATTAAACCTAATAAGGGCGTCAAGTTATCTTTTTCTCGGAAAGTAGGTAGTATGTTTCCAAAAATTTCTAAACTTTTAAAATTAATCGTATTAATTCCAAAAATTTACAGACTAATTCTCAAACTTTAAGCGTTTGGTTGTGCAAAGGAGTTTGGCGTTCGAAAAAGAAAATGGTTGTTTTCTTTATCCAGCTAAAGCTCTAAGACTGTAATAGCTAAAAATCTGTAAAAATTCTGAGGCATAGCTATTTTTATAAGGTTGACGTTTGCCAAGTTTTTAATTTTTTCAATAATCAGTCTGGCCGAATTAAATAATTGTTTATTTAATGCCGAAATTCAATGTTTTTCAGATAGAAAATTTAAATTGTCGACATATTAAGAAAGAGACTTGAAATTTTTTTAACTGTTTCGAAACGTATGAGCCCCTGGGAGTTTAAAAATTCGAAATTTGTCGAAATAAGGACCACCCTAATGTACATGACACCTATATATTGTGCAATAATCGTCAAGCAAGGAGCGAGGTCTAAATAATTTCAAATTTAAAAGCAAAAATGTAACTGAAACTTAAATTTAAAACTCTTAAAATAGCGTCTGTTTTATTTCTTGTTTTGTCCCTTCTTCGAATTTTAGGTCTGACTGCAATGTGCAACCGACCTTTCGATGGTATCAAAAATATACGTAACACAAAATAAAATAGATATTTCTTTATTAATAATCTGAAAGTACCGATTTTATACAAATCAGACTACTGACGAAGAGTATTTATTTGTTCTCCTTGCAAATGCTGTTAACAATAGGTACTTGGTCGGCTTCAACTTTTATAGGCAAACAAGTTTGACGAACAACGTTATAAAATTCTAAGAAAAATTCTGTTTATCAAATAACATTCGGTATTTCTGACACATTTTGCTGAAATGACTTATTACATATGCAAACGATTTCTATTAACTAATAATAATAACTTATTAGAAATATTTTGTTAAGTTATTAACCAAAAGTTTTGACTACTGACTTAAATATTACTTAAAAATTAAAAGGAAGACACCCCTAATTACCACAAAAAAGTTTTTGAACGGACACGTGTTTCGTCCACTTCATACGTGGGCATTATCA
>NW_020442464.1:941993-946224 GCF_000699045.2 Agrilus planipennis | reverse complement strand
AATAAAAAAAAAAGGTATTTAATCACTCTTTTGGACTTACTATCATGACTATTGGTTTAAGTTGTAGTATCTACGGATAGTGGTAGTGGCTCATTTAGGCCATCTAAAAAAATTTATAAATTATAAATGATTTATATAAAGAAACCAGTTATAGTTTTTTATTATTTTTATTATTAAATGAACTCTGCATAATTTAAGCTATAAATTCATAAGGAATTGGAGCCAACCAAATAGGTTCCTCTTTTCCACTGACTATATGTGCTGGTTTTGGTTGAGCAGGTTGTCTCTTAAGAGAAACCCTTATTTTCTTTTCTTTAGCTTCCTTGCGGAGTTTTTCGTTTTGCTTGACACGTTGTAAAAAGTCTTCTCGACACTTAGAGTGGTTAATATGTTCAATGCGAATATTGATCCTCTTTGGAATAATCCTTCCTCTTACCCGCTTGTTTACTATAACTCCCAATGCATGTGCAGTTACGTTGAAAACTCTTCCAGTTTTACCATGGTAAACTTTGTGTGGCATTCCCTTTTGTACTGCACCATTCCCTTTGATATCAACAATATCTCCCACTTTGTATATTTTCATATAAGTGGATAACGGAATTGTGCCATGCGTTCTGAATTTGCGGGCAAACAAATCCCTCGTACCACGACGATAACCTTTTGAATTCGTCATTTTGTTAAACTAAAAATATAAGAAATAGATAATGTAGAAGTTTTTCAAGTTTAATTTTTAGGTTAAACTATGGATGATAAGAAAAACATGGTAAAAAATATAAAATATTTAACGAAACACATATCTAATTCATTTTGTACGGATTAAGCATATGTTACATTAAGTTAAAAGTGAAATTTCAATAAAAATAACTTACTTTCCCAACACTCTACACGTGCAAAGCAAAAGAAATTCTATGGAATCGGAATACTAAAAAGGCGAACATCATTCATTGATATCTATCAAAATTAACATCGTTACTGTTAATGCCAACATAGTCTCTAAAAATATAACTGGTATATACAGGGTGTGAATAAAAACACCTGAATTCATCAAACCAATTTAATATTAATTAAAATATTCTCCAATTTTACATTGAAATAATAATAAATGAAAATCTTAATAGCAGTTTTAGAATAGTCCAACAATAAATTTTATGACATAAAGTAAAGGTTTAATAACGGTGTTATTGCGGCGTTTCAGTAAAACTTATATTTTTTATAAAAAAACAAAAATTAATAATAAAGATTTAAAATAATTATTATTAGCTTTCTATAAGTATACAATCATCATCCACATCTTCATCTATGCATATCCAAACGTCAGATTCATCTTTTCCTCGGGGAACTAGTGCAGCTGCTTTTTCTCCAACAACTTCTATTACAGAATTATCATTTTCTACAATCTCGATATTGGAGAGTTGTTTTGGTTTTTTCCATTTATTTTCTTGTGTTGTCCAGGTGTTCAAGGTACCTATTAATGCATTCACAGTATCCTCTTGTATTTCAGAAAATAATGTAGAAGAAAAGTCTGCAACTTCATCTTGATCCCTAAAAACAGTAGTGTAATAAAAATTGATCTTCTTTAAAGAAAAATAAAATACCGTTTCACGGTATCTTCTTCAAGCGATTTTTTGATGAAATCTATAACTTCAGCTGCTCTTTTGGCAGCCTTTTCTGTATACTGAATAACACAGTGCTGGTTAAGTGTTGTACTTCCTCCTAAATGTAATGTACAAAGTTCCTTATATGCATTGAGGCCAATATTTAAATGTGCTTCAGCAACATTTTCTTCTAAAAGTGTTGGATCAGCAAGTAGCACTTCTCTAATAAAATAAAAATTTGAATTCAAAGAGCCTACTGTAAAGAAAGTAAAAGAACACTTACCCTTCATTAAAAACTGCATAGGAAACACAAATGGGATGATGATGTAAAACTGTTGGCACAGGATCACGCTGTGAATAGGTGTGGACAATTATTTCTTCTCCATCACTTGTCACATCTGGTCTTCGGTAATGAGCAAGTGCTGCTATTGCTGCAATTGAGGCACAATCCACAATATTGCCTTCATGACTTAAAATATTAACATCAACTCTAAATAACCAAACCTGTATTTGATATATATAAATATTTTAAAATAAAATAAAATATTTTTTTAACAAACACCAACCTTTTCATTTACTTTTATACAAAGTGATTCAAGGTCTACAGCCTTAGAATCTTTTATACACTTCTCCAATATCCTATTTATTTGAACAGACATATCTGTTTGTCTTCCAGGTTCAAAATGTGCTGCAGCCATTGGATTTAACTCTACATTGATATTAATTATTCCCTCACTTGGTCTGGCAGAATTTGGCTGCTGAATTTCACTAGATACTTGTGCTAATGCACTAAAAATACAACTATCATTCAATAAAAGTAAAAAAAATATTATAAACTAACCATGTTTGTCCTAACGCTACATAACAACAGCCCCAGTCTTTCCCAAACTGAATTTTTATATTTCGAAACTCATCAAAAGCTCGTCCGTCTAATCTCTAAAAGTAAGTGTATCATTAAAATGCACCTTCACTGTTAAGATTACTTACTGTGTAGTTTGAAAGAGCTTTTAATAAAAAATTCTTTTCACAAGTAGCTACAGGCGATTCTCTAACTTTGGCCATGTCGTGTATTTCCCGAAATCATTGTTTTATAACTGGTTATTACATAATTAAGTTCTTACGTGTATTTCAAACTACACTTTTATCTTATTACCCCAGAAATACCAATTATATTAAAAATTAAAACATGATAAAAACGTATATTAAAAGTTCATTTATTAAGGTTAGTGTCTATATCAGATAAGATGTCTATCTATGATGCCTATAAACACCACAGATGGAAGATAAATATACAAATCCATAGAATAACAGTAATGGTAAGATTCTTATTTAAGGCCTGTGCTATGGTCAAGATCATAAATAATACTATGCTATATTAATATTCTAATAATGTGGTAATAAATAATAACAAAACTACATAAAAGCTATACTAACAATAANGTAATATACCCACCACCAAAAAACAATTGTATGAATGGCGGGTTCGAGCTTCTAATTGGTGGTTGATGCGTTGTTGTTTGCCGTTCGAGGTTTTGGTTAGTTTACGTCAGTTTTATGTTTTAATAATTATTTGTTACAGAAAAGCGGCATTTTCACGTATTTAAACAGTACTGACGTTAAATAATGGTTACTGTAACCTTAGACAAATTATATGATAATTACGATGTGCTTTCAGATGCTAAAGATAAAATTTCAGAGGTTAGTTTGGGAATCACACGAAGTTTTATATTTAAATTCTATCATAAAATTTTCATTTTAGTATTCAAAAGAATACCAAGAGGCTATAGAAGGCACCAAGGGGGATGAAAAAACAAAGAAATTGTCAGCACAGATTATTTCGAAGTTTTTTAAATTTTTTCCTGATCTTCAAAGTAAAGCTATTGAGGCAATATTTGATATATGTGAAGATGACGATTCATCAGTATATGAATAGACCTAATGTGTTGATAAAATTGTACTCAAATTCTGATATTTTAGATTCGAATTGCTGCTATGAAAGCATTGCCCTCATTTTGTAAAGACTCCAAAGAGCATGTGGTTAAAGTGGCTGACATACTAGCACAGTTGTTACAATTGGATGATCCACAGGAATATAATGTGGCTGCTAATTCTCTTTTACAGATATTTAAGGATAATCCCATCCTAGTAATTAAGTGCATTTTTAAACAAATTAATGGCAATGACAATATTGTAAGAGACAAGTGTATCAAGTTTTTAGTTTCAAAAATTAAAATTTCTGATAACAATATCATCACACCAGAAGTAGAAGATATCATTATTCAAGAAACTAAAAAAGTTTTGCAGGTATGTGTAAATATATTGTAAGAATTGAAGAATAGAAACTGTAATACACATATTGTTATACAGGATTCAACAGCTGAAGAGTATATTAATTTGATGCCATTTTTAATATCGACACGTTTAAGTAGTACTCAAGCTGGTCAGCAAGAACTTGTAGATATTGCAATAGAACAAGCAGAATTGGACGAAGAATTAGATCCTTTAGATAAAGAAAGTAATAATGTGGACCGTCTAGCAACATGCATAAAATTTGTCTTGCCATTTTTCTCAGTAAGCATTTTTATATTACCAGTTGAAAAATAAGAATCTTATTATATATATATATATATAAGTGC
>NW_020442464.1:928638-937168 GCF_000699045.2 Agrilus planipennis | reverse complement strand
AAATAAAATAAAATATTTTTTTAACAAACACCAACCTTTTCATTTACTTTTATACAAAGTGATTCAAGGTCTACAGCCTTAGAATCTTTTATACACTTCTCCAATATCCTATTTATTTGAACAGACATATCTGTTTGTCTTCCAGGTTCAAAATGTGCTGCAGCCATTGGATTTAACTCTACATTGATATTAATTATTCCCTCACTTGGTCTGGCAGAATTTGGCTGCTGAATTTCACTAGATACTTGTGCTAATGCACTAAAAATACAACTATCATTCAATAAAAGTAAAAAAAATATTATAAACTAACCATGTTTGTCCTAACGCTACATAACAACAGCCCCAGTCTTTCCCAAACTGAATTTTTATATTTCGAAACTCATCAAAAGCTCGTCCGTCTAATCTCTAAAAGTAAGTGTATCATTAAAATGCACCTTCACTGTTAAGATTACTTACTGTGTAGTTTGAAAGAGCTTTTAATAAAAAATTCTTTTCACAAGTAGCTACAGGCGATTCTCTAACTTTGGCCATGTCGTGTATTTCCCGAAATCATTGTTTTATAACTGGTTATTACATAATTAAGTTCTTACGTGTATTTCAAACTACACTTTTATCTTATTACCCCAGAAATACCAATTATATTAAAAATTAAAACATGATAAAAACGTATATTAAAAGTTCATTTATTAAGGTTAGTGTCTATATCAGATAAGATGTCTATCTATGATGCCTATAAACACCACAGATGGAAGATAAATATACAAATCCATAGAATAACAGTAATGGTAAGATTCTTATTTAAGGCCTGTGCTATGGTCAAGATCATAAATAATACTATGCTATATTAATATTCTAATAATGTGGTAATAAATAATAACAAAACTACATAAAAGCTATACTAACAATAAATTATTATGAATTTTGTAATTTTACATTATCATTATTAAATTACAAAAATTAATAAAATAATTGAGATGATAAGGTGTAAGTGATCATAATTGATCCCGTTGTTTTGTTGGCGATTTATTCCTTATATGCTGGTTCCTTTACATTTGTCTATGCTTTACACCATCAACCATTACCCTTTGTATATCTATTATCTATGGCCTTCGACCATCAATTACTTACCATAGAAGGAGGGAATTCACATAGTCAAGTATGTAGAAATTACTTTTTTTTATAATTTTCTGAAACATCTTCAGATATTTTTCATACAATTATTGTTATTCCAGTTAAACTTTCTTATTTGAGTTTTTCTGTTTAGTTATTTTAAAGAATCGTATGATTACATTTAGAAAAACACACCTAACCTTAATTCCCAGTTTTTGCTTCTATTAATTTTATTACCATATTTCTTTTCAGGATGTTGATGCCAAAAAAGAATAGGGTAGCAATTTACGAACATTTATTCAAAGAAGGTGTTATGGTAGCAAAGAAAGATTATCATGCACCAAAACATCCTGAATTAGAAACTATTCCAAACCTCCAAGTTATCAAAGCAATGCAGTCTTTGAAATCCAGAGGATTTGTTAAAGAACAGTTTGCGTGGAGGCATTTCTATTGGTGAGTAATATTCTGGAACTTTTAAATTATTATAGTTTTAAAGTGTATTAAAAGATGTACTTGTTACATTTGAGGTTAACTGTATTATAAATGTTAATCAGGTATCTTACAAATGAAGGCATTGAATATTTACGAACATTCTTGCACTTACCGCCCGAAATTGTTCCTGCAACTCTTAAGAGACAAGCACGTTCAGAAGCTGCCCGACCCAGAGGAGCTGCAATGCCTCGCTCTGAAGTATCTAAACCTTCTGAAGACAGAGCTGGGTATAGAAGGACAGGAGGAGTAGGTGGACCAGATAAGAAGGCTGATGTTGGAGCTGGTACTGCAGAAATGGAGTTTGTAAGTTATAAAAAAGTAAGATATCACTTATTGTTTGTATTAATGCATTTCTTCTTCCAGAGAGGAGGATTTGGACGAGGTAGAAGTGCTCCTCAATAAATGTTGTAAGTTAATTATAAAAACAATAAATAAAAACCTAATTTTGTATTTCATTGAATTCGTTGTAACTAATAACTAAAGAGGAAATTCTTGTTCTACAAACAACGGTATTTAGAATGGCATGGTCCATTTCGTCTATTAATATGTAAAAAGTGGTGATAAATGATAATTGAAAAACTCAATTGCGTCTGACATCATTAACAATCACCATCATCAATAAATTAATTTTAAAAAATAAAATTCTGTCTTATGGTGATAAGTAACTTTTATAAGTCAGTAGGTAAACCCAAATTTATACTGCAATAATACTTCATCAATGTCATCGTCATCATAAGGTAGTCAGTCCTAAGAGTGGTAGAACACACACCTCCACTTCTTCTATTCTGAGCAAATCTTTACATTTTCCTGAAACTAGAACATCCTATATCCTTAACTATTTGAACAGTAATCAAATTTACCCCTACTTTTAACTCCTGTTTCTGCATCTAATATGTCTTTAACTAGCCTTTCATGCTTGAGAAGATGTCTTATCTCGCCTATTTCTCGTCAATGTGCAATGATAAAAGTATTCTAAGCTTTCTTTGAAATTGTCAATTGAATTTTGTCCGTCGGTTTCTTGTTTTGCTAAATCAAAATAATTATGTAAAAAGACGTCGAAAATATTGTGAATTCATATTCTGATAAAGTTGTCGTTCATTACAGTAATCAGATAGTCAGAAAAGTTTCGTCGATATATATTTCGTTTCTTTTAACACCTGTTTTAAATAACATTGTGATGATAGCGTGAGTTTAAAGTCATTATAGCGTACAATTTTTGTTTAAAGTTCTTAGTAAATGTTGTCATTGGAGACAAATTATGAACTTGTTTAAAATTTCATGCAAAAGTCCACAGCTCAAATAAAATATGTATTAATAGTCAGTAATAACACAGAATTAATATTAAGAACACAAATCTTAAATAGAAATTTTAAGCACAATAAATAAATATGTAGATCTACTGCATTTTTGAGACTTCAAAATGTGTATTTACAAGCTCTTCGTCGGAATCGAGAATAGGCAATGGCATTTCGTTTTTAACATTTTCTTCCAACCATTTTATTTCATCTTCTACTGAAGTATTTTTCGGTGACGATGGTTTCTGTTGTTGATGCATTCTTACTTTTACCCCATAAGCATCATTTACTAAATGTTCCTCTTCTTCATCATCGCCTGTTTCCAAAAGAGGGACAAATGCATACCTTTGGTTGTTATTGGTTGGCCTCCACAGTATCATAATAACCAGTAATACAGCAGAGAATAATATATGCCAGTAGGCATCTTCTAACCATAAATCCTTCCAAATAGTTAAACAACTGGGAAAGTGGTGCGTTTTTATAGAATATAACATAAATATAATGGACGATACAACGGAGAATATTAAGGTGTTTGTGAAGTGTCGGTAGAGAGATAACTTAACTTCATTTCTGCGTAAACGAAGCGTGCGGGTTGTATTAACAAGAGCGTTGAATATCCACCAACAGATAGCAGAATCTAATACAGCCAAAGGGACCGAAGCTACCAACAGGTCTCTATTGTGATCATTTTTTGGCGTCATTATGCGCAAATATGATTCAGTTGCTGCTAAACAAAGGTACAGTGCACCCACTGCGATGACTCGATGAAGAGCTGTTCCTAAACGTGGTTTGACTATTCCAAAACCAAGACTAACTATTACAACCAACATACGAGCTAGTGTTCGCTTGGCACAGGAAACCCATTCTGCTAAAAGCATAACATTCTGAACACGCAATCCTGTATTATTTATGTTATGAAATTCTGCATAAAACAGTGCTTTTTCTAACATTCCTAGGAGAATAACACCTCCAATCCAAAACTGTACTCTAAGGAGATCTCTCCATTGTAAGGCAGAAATAACAAGCCAACCTATACCATACAAAACATAAACTACACACATAATTCCATAAAATGGTAAAAGTGGCCAATCTGCTGCTGATAAATAGCCATAGTCACTTTTTATTTCAATATGAACTCCCAAAGTAAATTCCAAATTAAACTTTGGATCGGTAGATACTCGAAGTATTAAAATGTACACTCCATCTCTTGGAGCTATATAGTTGGCATGTGATTTGGAAGATCCAGCTGGTGCAGGTAACGGATCTAAGATTATATGATCATCACAAATGTATTTTCTATGAAGGGAACGGTAAGAATTTGTTTCATTTATGGAGCCGTTGGCTATTAAGTTCTGAAATTATACTTTCGATTAAGTTCTCTGTTTTTTCTGACTTCCTTTTAGATCTGGCTTATGCTACCCAATATGAAAGTAACCAAAAAGGTTTTCATTTTTATTTTGAGGGTTGCCCATTTGTTAAATGCTAGTTTATGGTTGGGAAGGTTGCATTGTTTTAAAATGTAACTAACCTTAGAGCTCATTATTCTGAGCCAATAAATAAAAAACTCAGATATATAAATACAACCTTCAAATGATCAACTAATTAAGTTTCAAATCAGGGCAACATTCCCAAACATATCTTAATTTTCATAACACATAACATTTTCATTTCACACAACTACAAAAAACCTTTTTAAGGCACTTTTATTTAGGGTAATATAAAAGATTGGCCCAAATTACTTTAGTTACTTACATTGAACTCTTCAAAAACATGGTGTGGGATTTGCCAACAACGTGACTGGACAACTTCCCAACTAATTTCAATGTTACTTCTTCTAGAATTCACACTTTCACAGTTTACTAAAACAAAATCAGGTATTGTGACATTATGCATATGCTGTGTGTAATGCTAAAATTACAAACTGCTCACGTTTTATGTATATTTGTGATCCTTGATACAAGCTCTTCGAAAGATAAAATCTATCATCTTGCTGAAATATACCAAGAGTAAAATACTAATTAGATTTTGATCTAATAAATATTTTTAACCTAACCTACCATCGTCAAATTGAAATCCCATACCCCTTCATCAGGCAAACAGTTAATCAAAGAAACAACACAAGCTAAAAAAATTAATGCAACAGAGTAGAATAACATTTTATTATAGTGAAACTAAATATGCAGGAATATCATCTTTAACTACTATCAACGTATCACCATTAATTTCCGAATTTGACGCTTTAACATAGTCATAGAATGCCCTTAAACTCTGGCATTAACCTTATCTATAACCAGCTATAACCATTCTGTCATTAACCATAGGTAAGAATTATAGAGTGACTAAGTATATATCTCTAATCTATGACAATAATGTGTATCATAGACATCTGACATAGTGTCCATAAAAACCTGTTCATAATTCCTTTATATTCTAATCAAGAAGCTAATAATTCAATAAAAATTGAATAGGAAATGGATGNCGCCTATGTATAAGTGCAATGTCACACTTTCCTTCAAGGCTGAAGAAACCATTGCAAAGGTAAAATACTAGTTAACTGAAATTACGCAATTCTAAAAATAAGTTGTTTTTTCAGACTCCGGAAAAAGCACCAGTGGGAAATAAAAGGCACGTTCCGATTACCTTCGAAAGCAATGGAGCCAGTTCCGCTAATAAAAATACGAAAAAATCCTCAGATGGTATGAAATTATACACCCCACCAAGTGGAAAATTCAGTAATAATTTCCAAAGTTATGGTAAATAGTTTTTATATTACATTTTTCTAATTGTAAGTAGAAAATGGAGACTTGTAAAAGAATAAACTAAAAGACTAAACCACTAAATTTTTTCAATATAAGGAAAAAGTTTAATAACTAATGAATCTCCGTTTTATTTTTTTTTGTATTTTTCTAATTAGTACTGTTTAAAGGTGGCAGAGGGAGACCCAGGGGATCTAGAGGAAGTCGAGGACGAGGTTCAGGAAGGGGATGGCGTTAGAATCAATGTTATTTAATTTTGTTTGACACCACTACAATATTTTCCTTTAATGTAGTTAACTATTTCTTTTCATAAAGTCGAAAATCACATTTTATTTTTTGTATCTCTTTTTTTAACATTTATTGTATATGGATAATAAGGTAGTTGTTCATAGTTGTGTCAGTATAAATAAAAAGGATATGTCCATCCAAATTAACTCCTGAAAGAATGTTGTGTGCAGGAAATAAATGTAGAATTTCAATAAAAGTTTTCTTACTTGCAAATGTTTTATTAATGAAATAGTTTTAATAATACTTTGTAATTATTAGTAATTCATTTTTTTTCTTATTGTTAACACTGAATTGTAACTCCTCATAAAAAGTTTATTACGTCTCTTCTAATGTCAGATATTGACAAGAAGTATCAGACTCAGCATGCAATTGATATAATCTAATATTTCTTATTTTAAGTTATTGGATACTGTCCACTATAGAACACATTATTCTGTCTTTAATATAACATGGATCACTTCTTTCTTCATCTTTTATTGCATTTTCTTTACTAAATAGTAAATCGGTTTCTATCATTGCCTTAGAGTCAACTTCCATAGATTCTGGTAAACTTTGTAAAGCTTGCTGTAAAATTTCTTGTACTTTATCTAAATGTTTTTGGAATCGATGTGTAGTTTCTATCCTCTGACGTTTTTGAAGTTCCATCATTACACGCAAAGTTTCTCTGGCTTGATGAGGTCTAAATTCATTCAACAAGTGATGAATATGAATAAAAAGCAAACTAAGGTCTTCTACTTTTTCAGCTCTTCTTGGAGAATCTGGACATTTCACCAATAAGTCTAAGAGATCAAGGAAATTTGCCAACAAAGAATGATTCAATTTCTTAAGCTCACGACGTCTATCAAAATGAAGAGGATAGAGACGTTTTATGCCCTATAATATAACAAGGTCAGTTTTGAAATATCCTTTGAGTAAAATACTTACCTGACTTTCTAACGGTCTAATAATACTCTCTTCTGTATTAAACGTATTTCCAAACATTTGATATTGATCATGAATTGGAGGTGGTGGTCTAGGTGCTCGACCCCTTTTTACAATTTCATCGGTATACTGATTAATATATTGCATTGGTGGTAACGGCAACGAACTCACTTGCACGGGTTCTGAAGAAGCCATTTTTAATCAATCTTAATTTTTTCTCTTCTTTTCAAAAACAAATTTATTAAAGAAGCAAGAAATAAAAGGTTAGGGATAACCATTGATAAACTAAAACTAAGCTCAATCTATTATCTATGGCTCAATTCTGAATTTTCGTGCCATCTCTTTGTAAAAATATTAACTAAAAGAGTAAAGGCGGGAGGTTTAAATAGATTTGAAATTTTGAACTTTATATATTTAAAACGAGACGAAGTTTGAATAAAAAAAAAAGGTATTTAATCACTCTTTTGGACTTACTATCATGACTATTGGTTTAAGTTGTAGTATCTACGGATAGTGGTAGTGGCTCATTTAGGCCATCTAAAAAAATTTATAAATTATAAATGATTTATATAAAGAAACCAGTTATAGTTTTTTATTATTTTTATTATTAAATGAACTCTGCATAATTTAAGCTATAAATTCATAAGGAATTGGAGCCAACCAAATAGGTTCCTCTTTTCCACTGACTATATGTGCTGGTTTTGGTTGAGCAGGTTGTCTCTTAAGAGAAACCCTTATTTTCTTTTCTTTAGCTTCCTTGCGGAGTTTTTCGTTTTGCTTGACACGTTGTAAAAAGTCTTCTCGACACTTAGAGTGGTTAATATGTTCAATGCGAATATTGATCCTCTTTGGAATAATCCTTCCTCTTACCCGCTTGTTTACTATAACTCCCAATGCATGTGCAGTTACGTTGAAAACTCTTCCAGTTTTACCATGGTAAACTTTGTGTGGCATTCCCTTTTGTACTGCACCATTCCCTTTGATATCAACAATATCTCCCACTTTGTATATTTTCATATAAGTGGATAACGGAATTGTGCCATGCGTTCTGAATTTGCGGGCAAACAAATCCCTCGTACCACGACGATAACCTTTTGAATTCGTCATTTTGTTAAACTAAAAATATAAGAAATAGATAATGTAGAAGTTTTTCAAGTTTAATTTTTAGGTTAAACTATGGATGATAAGAAAAACATGGTAAAAAATATAAAATATTTAACGAAACACATATCTAATTCATTTTGTACGGATTAAGCATATGTTACATTAAGTTAAAAGTGAAATTTCAATAAAAATAACTTACTTTCCCAACACTCTACACGTGCAAAGCAAAAGAAATTCTATGGAATCGGAATACTAAAAAGGCGAACATCATTCATTGATATCTATCAAAATTAACATCGTTACTGTTAATGCCAACATAGTCTCTAAAAATATAACTGGTATATACAGGGTGTGAATAAAAACACCTGAATTCATCAAACCAATTTAATATTAATTAAAATATTCTCCAATTTTACATTAAAATAATAATAAATGAAAATCTTAATAGCAGTTTTAGAATAGTCCAACAATAAATTTTATGACATAAAGTAAAGGTTTAATAACGGTGTTATTGCGGCGTTTCAGTAAAACTTATATTTTTTATAAAAAAACAAAAATTAATAA
>NW_020442464.1:910628-926966 GCF_000699045.2 Agrilus planipennis | reverse complement strand
ACATCATCATCATAAGATCGTCAGTCCTAAGACTGGTTGGACACGCACCTCCACCTTTTCCTATCCTGAGCTAATCTTAAACTAGAACATCCTATATCCTTAACTATTTGAACAGTAATCAAATTTACCCCTACTTTTAACTCCTGTTTCTGCATCTAATATGTCTTTAACTAGCCTTTCATGCTTGAGAAGATGTCTTATCTCGCCTATTTCTCGTCAATGTGCAATGATAAAAGTATTCTAAGCTTTCTTTGAAATTGTCAATTGAATTTTGTCCGTCGGTTTCTTGTTTTGCTAAATCAAAATAATTATGTAAAAAGACGTCGAAAATATTGTGAATTCATATTCTGATAAAGTTGTCGTTCATTACAGTAATCAGATAGTCAGAAAAGTTTCGTCGATATATATTTCGTTTCTTTTAACACCTGTTTTAAATAACATTGTGATGATAGCGTGAGTTTAAAGTCATTATAGCGTACAATTTTTGTTTAAAGTTCTTAGTAAATGTTGTCATTGGAGACAAATTATGAACTTGTTTAAAATTTCATGCAAAAGTCCACAGCTCAAATAAAATATGTATTAATAGTCAGTAATAACACAGAATTAATATTAAGAACACAAATCTTAAATAGAAATTTTAAGCACAATAAATAAATATGTAGATCTACTGCATTTTTGAGACTTCAAAATGTGTATTTACAAGCTCTTCGTCGGAATCGAGAATAGGCAATGGCATTTCGTTTTTAACATTTTCTTCCAACCATTTTATTTCATCTTCTACTGAAGTATTTTTCGGTGACGATGGTTTCTGTTGTTGATGCATTCTTACTTTTACCCCATAAGCATCATTTACTAAATGTTCCTCTTCTTCATCATCGCCTGTTTCCAAAAGAGGGACAAATGCATACCTTTGGTTGTTATTGGTTGGCCTCCACAGTATCATAATAACCAGTAATACAGCAGAGAATAATATATGCCAGTAGGCATCTTCTAACCATAAATCCTTCCAAATAGTTAAACAACTGGGAAAGTGGTGCGTTTTTATAGAATATAACATAAATATAATGGACGATACAACGGAGAATATTAAGGTGTTTGTGAAGTGTCGGTAGAGAGATAACTTAACTTCATTTCTGCGTAAACGAAGCGTGCGGGTTGTATTAACAAGAGCGTTGAATATCCACCAACAGATAGCAGAATCTAATACAGCCAAAGGGACCGAAGCTACCAACAGGTCTCTATTGTGATCATTTTTTGGCGTCATTATGCGCAAATATGATTCAGTTGCTGCTAAACAAAGGTACAGTGCACCCACTGCGATGACTCGATGAAGAGCTGTTCCTAAACGTGGTTTGACTATTCCAAAACCAAGACTAACTATTACAACCAACATACGAGCTAGTGTTCGCTTGGCACAGGAAACCCATTCTGCTAAAAGCATAACATTCTGAACACGCAATCCTGTATTATTTATGTTATGAAATTCTGCATAAAACAGTGCTTTTTCTAACATTCCTAGGAGAATAACACCTCCAATCCAAAACTGTACTCTAAGGAGATCTCTCCATTGTAAGGCAGAAATAACAAGCCAACCTATACCATACAAAACATAAACTACACACATAATTCCATAAAATGGTAAAAGTGGCCAATCTGCTGCTGATAAATAGCCATAGTCACTTTTTATTTCAATATGAACTCCCAAAGTAAATTCCAAATTAAACTTTGGATCGGTAGATACTCGAAGTATTAAAATGTACACTCCATCTCTTGGAGCTATATAGTTGGCATGTGATTTGGAAGATCCAGCTGGTGCAGGTAACGGATCTAAGATTATATGATCATCACAAATGTATTTTCTATGAAGGGAACGGTAAGAATTTGTTTCATTTATGGAGCCGTTGGCTATTAAGTTCTGAAATTATACTTTCGATTAAGTTCTCTGTTTTTTCTGACTTCCTTTTATATCTGGCTTATGCTACCCAATATGAAAGTAACCAAAAAGGTTTTCATTTTTATTTTGAGGGTTGCCCATTTGTTAAATGCTAGTTTATGGTTGGGAAGGTTGCATTGTTTTAAAATGTAACTAACCTTAGAGCTCATTATTCTGAGCCAGTAAATAAAAAACTCAGATATATAAATACAACCTTCAAATGATCAACTAATTAAGTTTCAAATCAGGGCAACATTCCCAAACATATCTTAATTTTCATAACACATAACATTTTCATTTCACACAACTACAAAAAACCTTTTTAAGGCACTTTTATTTAGGGTAATATAAAAGATTGGCCCAAATTACTTTAGTTACTTACATTGAACTCTTCAAAAACATGGTGTGGGATTTGCCAACAACGTGACTGGACAACTTCCCAACTAATTTCAATGTTACTTCTTCTAGAATTCACACTTTCACAGTTTACTAAAACAAAATCAGGTATTGTGACATTATGCATATGCTGTGTGTAATGCTAAAATTACAAACTGCTCACGTTTTATGTATATTTGTGATCCTTGATACAAGCTCTTCGAAAGATAAAATCTATCATCTTGCTGAAATATACCAAGAGTAAAATACTAATTAGATTTTGATCTAATAAATATTTTTAACCTAACCTACCATCGTCAAATTGAAATCCCATACCCCTTCATCAGGCAAACAGTTAATCAAAGAAACAACACAAGCTAAAAAAATTAATGCAACAGAGTAGAATAACATTTTATTATAGTGAAACTAAATATGCAGGAATATCATCTTTAACTACTATCAACGTATCACCATTAATTTCCGAATTTGACGCTTTAACATAGTCATAGAATGCCCTTAAACTCTGGCATTAACCTTATCTATAACCAGCTATAACCATTCTGTCATTAACCATAGGTAAGAATTATAGAGTGCCTAAGTATATATCTCTAATCTATGACAATAATGTGTATCATAGACATCTGACATAGTGTCCATAAAAACCTGTTCATAATTCCTTTATATTCTAATCAAGAAGCTAATAATTCAATAAAAATTGAATAGGAAATGGATGCTTCCTTTTTTTAAATATCAAATTAAATTTTAAATTAAGTACAATAATTATTTAAGTCTATAAGTATTTTATTTTTTAACCAATACAGTAATTTACTAAACTCAAAGTAACAATAATATTTTTATTTTTACATTTCGTAACAGAAATAAATAAATACCTAATCGTAGGTAATATTTGAAAACATAGGCGGCATTATTATTTAGGTGATAAATTAAGGCATAGCTTTAAATTATTATATTTTATTAAACGAAAAGGAATAAATATCATATTGAGAAGTTTGAATTGAATGATGGCATTTTTCTTTTATAAATATAATGCTATGCATCTAAAACATGATTGAGGTATGCTATATAACAAATTGCTAATCTCAAAATCTCGATTTTGGACAGCTTTTTATCGGGCGGTAATGTTGGCAACAGTTTTCTTAGTTCAGCAAACGCTACATTGAAGGCTTCTACCCTTATTCTTTCACGTGTAGCGTGAGCTGTTCGATATTTTTGAGTTGCTCTTCGTCTTCGACGTCTTTCTTCTCTACTTAAACTGTTCATGTCATTTTTATCTCTAAAATATTTCAAAAAAGAGTTCTCTAATGGTCTGCTACTACGATATTTTGGAACATTAATTATTTATTATTTATTACCTTCGTTTATCTGTTATATTGTTATTTGTGCAGGACGTAATAGTTTGCAAAACTTCTCGATTTTCTAACGCAGCCATTTTTCATGCCAACCTAAAAAACTGAAATGTAATAAAAGTCATAGATAATATTTCGATCTGCAAAATAAAGTACAAGTAGGTCAGATATTTAAAAAAAAAATAAACGGATATTGCAGTTGATTTAATGTGAAATAATGTAATATAAGTAAAGAAAATAAAGTTAAACACTCACAAGCATATTTAAGAATTCTAACAACTAACAATTAAACACTTATTGATTTTACTTTTCAGTCGTTGTCAAAGAGAATACACGAAGAAGATAGTTTTGGAGAAGTCGAAATAATTGTTAGAATATCTAATTATAGTTGCGAACATCCAACTTTATTCTCTTTACTATTTAATATCGTTTAATATTTATTAAGTTTTTACACATATCGAAAATTACATACAAATAGCAGAATTTCAGTATTCACCACCCCTATATCATTATTATTGATGGAACATCTGTAAGAAAGGCATAAATTTGGGAAAGTTTACGTTGTATTGCTCCTGTGGGACAAAACGCTCTCCCTCAGGTCCTCCAAACACGTGCCTTTCTCAACACCCTCAATAATCAATCATATAAACAATTGTATAATTAGATCAAAGTAATTCGATTACAATCATACGGTCGGTAGCAGCTATGTGTAAAAATCATCACTTTGTCAAAGGGGCGGGTTGTAATTCATTTCTTTTTATCGTATTCTCTGTTATTATTTGTTCTTTTTACTTTTGTCATATAAAATTGGACATGACAACATGAGATATATTTTAAACATTAATTTGAGAAATGAGCGAAAAATATAAATTAATTAAGGATGATTCGAATATTTTCTATATAACTACAGCTGAAGATAATATATTATTATAGATAATCGAAGTTGTTTTACTAAAAACTAAAACTAATATATATAAAGTAGAAGATATTTTAAAATGATGACATTAGCGCATCGATTATAAAATATTACCAGAATGTTTTTCTGCGATCTGTGACAATTGACAAAACTGAGATAACGCTTGATCCAATATCCAAAATGCATTTAACTTTAAAGATGCTTCTAAACTAGTGATAGCCTAATTTTAATCAAAACATTTTCTTTGATTTTAACGCACATTTATAATTGTTGCAATACCTTGCTAATAACTTGACTAACACTGTATCTGAAGAAATGGCCTATGATTTCGTTTGTTTCTTGAATTTTTTTAAAAATACACAAAACAAGAAATGACAAAAGCCGAACTGGATGACCGACGAATACAATGGTTTGTGATCGAATATCAATACAAAAAAAAACTTAAAACTTTACAACTAAACGTAAAAATGACATTGTTTGACGACAATTCCTTTTTTAAACTACGTAAAATCCTTTAGAAGAAAATATTTTAATGAAGGCCTCTTCAATTTCGTACATTGTAAATAATGTTATCACTCTCAAAAAAAGAACGGTAAAGAATAAATAAATGAATATGAAGGGGTTTCCCCAGTTTTATTGAGAGTATTATGGTCCCGGGTTGATAATGCCCCAATAAACTATTAGACGAAACACGTGTTCCTTTTAAAAAATTTTGTGGTATATGTGTTTTTGACATTTTTCTTTTTTTTATTTATCCTTACTTGATAAAATTTAGTATTAATACAATAAAAATTACTTGAAAAATTCCTATTTTATTAATTTCGCTTAATGGCATTATTTCACTACATTGTGGAATCCACTGAAGAATCTTCAGAAGTTTATTGTAGAACTTTTGGAAAAGCCGCAGGATGACTTAATAACAACGAAAAGAAAAAATTAAATATTTTTCTTACCTGTAATAAATTTTTCAAAAAGTCAAAAATACTCATCAAAAGCCATATCTTGGCAAAAGCATAAAACTCTTCATTCCATTGCACATTTCAAAATTTTTAAAATTAAATAAACAACACACAGTGTTAACCGGGTTAAGATATAGATGATTCTGATAACATTTTGACTTCCACAGCATCCCTTTCAATGAGACGGACCACCCTTGGTCCAATCATGTAGTTACATCTCCTGTAGGACCTCCCAGAATCAATACGATTCAGTTCAAGTATGTAATTCCATCGTGTTTTGGGGAGGAGTTTTATAATAGATCACTGATTTATTATATTATTTATTTTATACTGTCTATAAATAACATTAATTATATCTAATACTCCAAAAATGTTGACCTTTTTATAAAATGTCAGGCGACTCCGCCAAATTTTGAACGATAAATCTTTATGGTTTTTATTAAACAATAAACGAAATTTATTCTAAAAGTGTTAAGGAGTTCTTTTCTATAGGTATTAGATACAAATTTGTATATTTTTAATAACATAATTATTAGCAGTGTTGAGGGAATCGGTGTATTAATATTTTTTTTAGGGTATTGATTGTCTTAATTGATTAGGGTACTCTGTTTATGTAAATAATTACCACAATGCACCTATTAAAAAGGTAACCATAAGTACGCAATGACAATCCAATTTTTCTGCTTTTAGTGCAAAGATATATTCATTTCTAAAAGGGTCGTATGAATGAACTTAATATCTCATTATTATTTGCATATAGATAAAACATGGCTGTATCTATCCAAAGTGTTTCTGGTTAGTAGATGTAATAAGATATATAACATAGGAATGAATATATTCTTTCTTTAACTCTCGAAAATTGTATAATTTGTATAAGAAAAACGATTTAAAAGGTTCGATAATTTTTTATAAATATTTTGCGTATTTGTTTATATATTTCATTAAATGGTATAGATACCATTTGCACTACTTTATGGATTAGGTACTCAGATCAAAAATTGTAAAACAATAAAAATAATTTATTTGTATTACGCCACCAATAAAAATTTAAAATATCAGGCATTTATACATACTAAATTGAGACACATGTAACAAAGCTCACATAGGCCAAACAGTCAGTGATTTAAATATAGGATTAAAGAGGATAAAATGAACTGTAAAAACTAAAACTATAATTACAATATCATACATATCCAAAAAGAAATGTTTAAATTAGGCTAGATTGTTAATAACCACATCAATGTAAATGAATCTGTTTTTTTACATTTGTTCAACCCACCCTAAAGGTCGGTATACGTAAAGTAATAGTAAAATTAAATAGTCATTGTGACAGTGTGATAATTTAAATTAGGGAGTTACAAGATTAAGTAAAATGTAAAAAATGTGTAAAGTTTAAAATAATAACGTAAAAAATATTTGGAACATGAGTTATTTACAAAGTTCACTAAAGCAACCTTAAATCCTTCTTTGGTGACATTTTTTGAAAAATATAAATAACTGTAACTTACTTATATACAGTGTAAACTCTATATAACGACACTTAAGTGACTGAACATTTTTCGGCGTTATAAAGAGTGGTCGTTAAAGGGAGAGAAATAAAAGATATTATTTTACTACTCTATAATAATATGCATTTACCAATATAGTACACATTTTGCACACGAACATTATTATTCATACATTGCGTATAGCCTGTTATCTTCGTCTGATGTTTTTTACTGCTCCAATATTTTAATTGTATTTTGTTACGTATCTCACTCATATCTTGAGATACTGCTGGATCAATTTGATTATATAAAAAGAATTTTTTTAATAGTTTCGCTGCATCAAGTGCTTGTTTGATGCTTGGTGGAGAGACAGGATCGGCTTCTTCAACAACGTACACAGCTGCAGTTCTTATCTATTTCGGCAACTTAGAAAGTACTGCTTAATGATTTATAATGCCGCATTGTTGTCGTTAAATAGAGTGAGCGTGACGTTATTTAGAGTGTAATATTGTATAGAAAACAATGTAAACCAACCAAAGTCAAGCAATTTCGACGTTTTAAGGAGTTTGTCGTTAAATCGAGTGACGTTATAAAAAGTTTACACTGTATATACGTATACATATATATTCTAATTTAATAAATGGTTGCGTGATATTGTTTAAAACGAATAAATTAAAATGTTGAAAATATTTGATAGATTGAAACAAAAAATGTGAAGGTTAATTGGAGTTGGTTAATTTATGACCACATTAAAAGCAAAATTCGCGACTTTTTCGGAAGAAATTAGGTCGGCCTATTTTTGGATTATGTATAAATATTGTCTTCCATGGTTGCCATGGTGAAAAACGGTTATAGAACCAACTACTTTCGAAGATACATCTTTATTCATAATAAATGGGAATATAAGAACCAAGTTCCAATACAAGCCTTACAAGTAGTCCAAAATGTTTAGTTCCACTTATTTAATTCTTTAGTGTAAGGAAAATAATTCTACAGATATTAAGGTACGAAAGATATTACGTTATAAATAATTTTTTAATCAGTTACAATAAAAAAATAATCACCACCAATTAATAGTTAATATACATTAAGAATCACGTTTTTAATTCTTTGGTATTGCGTGCTTTAATATTCACCATCTTTAATTTAATATTAAACACTTTTTTGATTTTTAATGATTCAGAATGGACATAAAGTCATAAATTCTTTTTGTAGAAATGATATTAGATAAAAAGGTAGATAATAAAGAAAAATAAGAAGCTTTCTAGTTACCCAGTTAAAGTTTATGTGGTTTTCAATTGTTTCGAAATATTTTTGATTTGATCGGTTATAAAGAACTAAGACAATAATCGATTTTATAAACATCATAAAAGTTAGAAACATATTAATTAAGTTATTATTTCGCTTGTTTCTCATTAAATCTTTCAATTACATCTAAAACTTTTCTGTTACCCACAGTTATAGTTTAATTTTTTCGAAATACTTTTGATTTGATCGGTTATTTAATTTAATGAACATCATTAATTTTGCATTGGCTTTGGGCTCATTGTTTAAGAGATAATTTAACATCTTCTGTTTATTACAATACACAATATTACTTTTTAGAACCTCTTCTTAATACTTGTAAACTTTAATATAAATCGTTTCAGCCAATTCGAAAATTATCTAGCATAGGCAGGCAAAAGGGGAATTTACGTTTTAATAGAATACAAATAATTTCAATTTTATTTATATGATGCTTTCAACAGAACTTCAGCAGAGAAGAATGTTAAAAGAAAAACGAATCAACCCTTAGGGGGCGCGAGACAAATCGGGCATGCACTTGTTACCAAAATAACATTTTTAAATATAAATTAAACAAACAAAAAAAATAATTCGTATCCTCAATATTTTTTTATAAAAAAAGGCGGGAGACAGAGGTACAGAAAGGTCTATGGGCTACATCAAATTTTTAACAGGCATTTCAATTCACCATTTTTGACATGCGAATTCGTGTCTTTATAATAAACCGCAATCCCACACAAGGCAACCCTTCTGTTTAGACCGCAGTCACCCGCATTCAAAAATAGTAGCGTGGTTATTAAAAGTCAAAATGTTGATTGATTAAAAATAGGTGACGATAAGACCGTAGATGATCTCTTTGTGTGTTCCACTGTTGGTCTCTCAGTTCATTTCCGTAACTCTTTTAGCATACTCACCCTTGTTATTTGACAAAGGAACAATTTTATTGTGGAAAGGATTTTTACCAAATAGTTTATTCCATTTGATGTTCGCCTAAAAGACAATCGTAAAAATTAAAAATTCATATGGATACGTAGGTACATATACACATATATAAGTTACCTATTATTTTTTATACTTAATTAAAGTTCAAGTACCTAATCAAATCGTCACTTCAAAGGACAAATTGTCTGAGCATATGTATCAAAATATGCTTTTCCATAAAAGTCTTCTAGTATTGAAACCATGATTTCCAAAATTGTTATTTTTTTTACAAATTTGATAACTAAATTATCTCGAACTTAGATTCACGAAAGGCGTTTACCCATAAATTGTAAAAGACATTCCAATAAAAATTATTTTACATTTACTTGTAAATAACAACTACATCAGCCGCGCTTTATGAAAATCGAAGATGTTTTTTATTCATTTTTCACTCAAATTTTGAGGTGGTTAATTTAACCCATTTACCGATTTTGAGGAGTTTTACGCTTTGTTCAAAAGGTTTTGGGAGAGTTTAGTTTAACTGGTACTTTTTGAATTTTCATTGATGAAATGTCTCTATTCGATTACCCATAGTTTACTTTACTAACAGTTTTCCTGTAAATTTTCTTTTTGGTGAAAATCATGTATATAGAGATGTTTCATTATTGACTATCGTAGAAGGCTCAGGTGTTCAGAGGAGCACTTAAGAGATAGAGAAGGGTAGTCCTGCAGGGTCGTATCTAATCGATAACAGTTAGGTCTGGAGTTTAGTTTTTTCAAAATAAAGTGATTGCTAATAATTGCAAGAAATAAAAATTGATCATCTCGATGATTACTACGATCAAATTTATTATTTTGCAAGCGCAATTTTATTAATAATAGGTAGGTGAATGCAATAACATTTTCATTAAAATAAAAAAGAACCGAAAACAAGCGTAACCAGGAATAATGTACAATATAAAATCCTGAATTTTTAATTCATCTTCAGTCCATCATCAATTCATTTTATGAAGTCAGAAAAGCAAATTCTCTGAATAAGGGATAATGGGGGTAATAAGAGTCAATACCTATGCAGTTTATTACACGTAAAGTAAAACACAAATTTCTTATCTTTTTTTTACATGATTCGAATAAAATTTGGTCAATAGTTTATTGTAAAAAGAAATATGAAAATGTAAATAGATAGACAGTAGTTCAAACATGGGAGAAAAACAATAAATTATAAGGATTTAAAGAGTCAACAAACAAATCCGGACATGTATCTGTAACAAGCACCGATTGAATTGATGTCACGCATTGTCCCCACGCGTTAAAGAAAAGGGTCCTTTACACAATGAAGGGAAAATTCAATTGTGAAGGGTGTTCTAATAGGGATTACTTGCTTCAGCTGCTAAATAACATAAAAAATGCCAAATTGGGGGATTTCGCGTGCAACAAATAAACCATTATCATCCACCTGCTTTACACTGCACAACATATAAACATGACTGTATGCATAAATACGATCAAAAATTTCGATTACATTTATGTAGTAATTAAGCACTCTGGGGTACACAAAAGAAATATTATCTGTTGAATTTCATTATGGTCAAATTAGTTCCCATTTCCAGTCAAGTCCAACTCTTTCGACTTATGGTATTTTATAAAAATCGATTAATTTTTATTATATTTGTAGGTAACCTACCTAATACTTGTGATATTTTCAATATTTTAATTTAGTGGAAATATCGTTTTCCCCAACGGTAGTCAGCAGGGCTGTCGAGAAAAAATTTGGGACCGAATTAGATATAGCATGATTTCTTACAAAATTTTTTTATATTTAGATGATAAAAATAAGTAAAATTTTCGGATCTGTATAAAAAAAAACCAGTCTGGAGGAATTCCCTTCATCCTGTTGACGGTTCAGGTACGGTCCACTATTTAACAAAAAAAGATTTCCTTTATTAATATTCAAAGAATTTAAATTTTTTGTGAAATTTCAATTACCAAGATTTAGAATAATATAAAAGGCTGTCTTTAGAATATGTCATCCACAATTTCACTTTTTTGGAATCTTCCCTTCCCCCTCGTCACGCTTTTAGAGATCCCAAAAAAATATTACGACATAAATGCTACCCCACCCCCCTTATAAACCATTTCTTGTGATTAAAATACATACAAGAGTATACAATTTAAAAAATTAATTTTCAACTATCCATATGTTTATTCACAGGCTTTTAAGTACTTGAGATTTACCTTCTGTCGTCACGAAAAACCGTCAAAAAAACGGACGTATTTTATGAAAGAACCCTTAATATCAAACAAAAAGTTTTCAAAAGCTTTTGTGGAAAAGAATTTGTAAGAATACGATTCCGCCCTTAAAGATCTAATATCAGATTCGTGTTATTTAGTTTTCAAAATTTGTATTTATGCGAATAGCAGAATATACATTACATTTAACAATCGTCAAGCAACGTCTAAATAATTTTAAATTTTAAACTTAAATCTAAACTATAAAGTTCCTAAAATCTATGAAAATCTGTTTTATTTCTCCTTGTTCCTTCTTTAAAATTTTCGGTCAAGTATGAAACCGACTTTTTCGAAGCGGTGGCACATTCAAAATGATTTTCTTTGCTACAGAAACGCACAAATTTGTTTGTTGTTTCAATCCCCTGACTATGTGCTTGGTAGAAGAGAAGCTCATTTTTTTATTTATTTTTTTAGATTTAATATTTAATTATCAAATAGTTAAAAATTATTTATTTTTGATGTTAGAAGTGATAATTAAATTATCGATGTCTTAGATTTCGTAAAGAATTTAACAACACCTTGTATCTGTTCTACTTATCCTTGTTAAAACCGAGGATAACACTTGTACTTCCAAACCCTTCTGTACATGTTCAAACCTCCTGCGTTTGAAAACATTTAAAAGGATTATCATAACGACTTCAATTTAGGGGGGTGAATATGAATGGAAAAACAGGTGGTGCTTTATATGTAAACACACTTACATATATCTGATTTACGTGACCAGCTCAATTAGGTGGTTTTAACAAAAAATATAACATATGAACGATAAAGAAAATTAATGTAATACTAAAACAAAAATTTAAATTACAGTAAAACTTCTATATTAGGGGGGGGGGTCAAGCCGGGCAAATTCCCAAAGCGACAGACAAAAATGGGGGGTGATGAAAACGGGGGCGGCAAAATTAAGGGCGTCGGGAGGTTGCACGGAGAGAAATTTTATAAATTACTATTTTAGCTAGCGGCTTGTAATCTTCTAATTATCTTGATACTATCAGCTATTAAGTAGCCAACAAGAAGAAAAATAGGAATGAAGGAACCAACTCTTTGGAACACTCGAAATGTAATGTTATTTGACGATTTTTGAGTTGAGAATATAAAGAAATATTTTCTATTTTTTTGCCGAGTTTCGTTTCGTTAGGACGATTCCTCATCCCGTTGAGAGCAGGAGTTATTTTCAATAATTTGTATCCTACAACGCGACAGTTTAGGGGAATTACTCGTAACGTTGCAGCTATGTACTTTCAACCCCTAACTTTAGTCTTTTTGGTTTGTACTTATCGTCGGTTTCCAATGTGAGCAATTAACTTCAAATGAAAATTGGTAATATGGAGAAACAAATGTCTGTTGTTATCGCGGTGTTAACAGATTATCAGCTATTCTATCTACATGTAAATCATCTATATGTAGAATTTCCATTTACTATTTATATACGTTGAAAACGGCAAGTTGTGCGGTAATGACCAACTTAATTTTTTACTTTTTTTAACTTTTGAATTTTGTTCTATCTACTATGTTTAAATATACTATCTTAAATGATAATTACTATATTACATTCCACTAAATTCTCACAATCTCAGAAGAAAAATATTTGAAAAACAAACTTTCAAATTTAATTTAATTTACTGGTTTTTCCGATGTATTAAGTGGTAATAATTTGTATGGTCTGTTTTCTTTATTCGTTAAAGCAGTAGTTATGGAATTCGTATATTCAAATTTAAATATAGAAGAAAAAGAAGATAATCAACGTGTTCATAACCTACAAAATTGAAAGCAAATTTCAAGGTTAAGTTTTAACCTTTTAACTTAAAACTTCTAAATATAGGAAAACTTCAATAATTATTTTAAAATGACTACAACAAATAAACTGACAGAAGATGAATTGTTTTGTGATGTTGAAGACGAATTCGACTTCTCTCCCTTAAACATTAATCCTTCAAGTAATATTGGCGAAGCTGAAAGCAGTACTAGTGACTATGATGAAGATGATGACGGTTTTGATAACTTTTATGAGGATAGAAATAAAGCAAGGAAAAACACTGGTGACTCTAATGTTAACGTGCAGCAGTCTTCTAATAAAATGAATTCCTATCAACCAAATGAACAACTATTTCGAAAATACTTGAATAAAATAAATGTTGAAAAATACGAAGGACCTTCGAATTTACCACAATCTGCAAAAAATGTTTTAATAGAAAATCAAAAGCGGCTGGAAAATGAACGAATTAGAACTAAAGACAAGAAAGATAGAGCTACGGCTGAACAGGTCATGGATCTTAGAACCCGAATGATTTTATTTAAATTACTGAACAGAAATCTTATCTCAGAAATTAATGGGTGCATTTCCACTGGTAAAGAAGCTAACGTGTATCACGCAACCTCTGATAAAGGAGAAGATTTTGCAATTAAAGTATATAAAACATCAATATTAATATTTAAAGATCGTGATAAATATGTTTCTGGAGAGTTTAGATTCCGTCATGGATACTGCCGACATAATCCCCGAAAAATGGTGAGAACATGGGCAGAAAAAGAAATGAGAAATTTGATACGTTTATACAACAATGGAGTAAATGTTCCAAAACCCATTTTATTGAGATCTCACGTCTTAATAATGGGTTTTATAGGCATAGATGGTTGGCCTGCTCCTCTTTTAAAAGATGCAAATTTGGAGCAGTCAGAATCTCGAGAAGTTTACCGAGAAATTGTTATTATGATGTGGAAAATGTATAATAAGTGTCATTTAGTCCATGGAGATTTATCAGAATTTAACATTTTGTATTTAAATGGCCAAGTGTACATAATAGATGTATCTCAATCCGTAGAACATGATCATCCACATGCCCTTGAACTACTTAGAAAAGACTGTACTAATATTACAGCCTTCTTCAGGAAACAAGAAGTTGCAGTTATGACCATCAAACAACTTTTTGATTTCATTACAGACCCCTCAATTAATGAAAGAAATATGGAAGAATGTTTAGAAAAACTAGCAGAAATAGCAGCTAAAAGAACTTTAGAAGAAATATCAGCACAAGAACAGGTAATTAGTAAATAGGAAGTACTATTTCGCAAGTCCTTAGTCAATACAATTTTCAATTTAAATTTTTTCACAGGTTGAAGAGGAAGTATTTAAGAATGCTTATATTCCTAAGCGTTTAATTGAAGTTGTGGATTATGAGCGGGATATAAACAAAGCAAAGGCAGGGGAATCAGTTGAATTAGTTTATAAAACATTGATAGGTTTAAAGGCTGACCTTAGTGGAACAGTAGAAAAACCACAAATTTTGGATGAAATGAAAAATGAAGAAGAAATAGAAGAAAGTAATGAAGAATCAAATGGGTCGGAAAGCTCAGATTCTGAAGACAGTAGGAGTAAATTTATTAATAGCGCGCGTCCCAAAAATGAAACTTTAGAAGAAAAAAAAGCTCGCAAGAAGAATATGAAAGAAGAAAAAGCTAAAAAGAGAGAAACCAAAATTAAAAAGCATGTCAAAAAAAGAAAAGAAAAAATCAGCAAAAAGAAGTAAAAGAAGGAATTGTTATGTTGTTTTTTAACTTTGTTTTGTTTATGCCTAAATACNCAAATCTTTTAAATAAGTCTACGATTGTATTTTCATGTGTACATATGAGAAAATATTAGAAAAAAATATAACGTATTTAAATTGTTGAGAATATCAAGCATATATGCAATCTAATTTCTTGAAAGGGGTTGTACGGAGAAAAATTAAAGACATAAGTAACATAAGTTTATTTATCAGAAAAGCAAAACCATATTCAAATCAAGTTTTATTAATTACTTTAGTGAATAAGGAATTCTGTTTGCTCAATAATAATGTCTTTCAAGAAAAGTATTTATATATGTTGAACTTATCAAAACAATCCAAACTATATAAAAAAGTCAAGTCTCACTCAACGATTTTCTCAAATTATCCCTGTCTTTTAGCCATGTGGATAGTGACACGATATTTTTAAATTTTGTGCACTTTCACTTGATACCACTTACGACCATGTAATATATATCTATACGCGATATTCGTGATATGATCGTCTGCAATAACTCCCTTTCGTGCAAAAATTTCACGAAAACACATATAGGCACTTAATGGTCGAAATGTGCATTTGTATTATTAAATAATTTGTTTTTTTTTGTGGTACATGTACCTGCGATTTACGCAAACATTACTTCCAAATGCTGTTAGATATAACATATTCATAAATATTATATTCAAATAATTTCATAGTTTAACAGATATTTATTGATTTTATAGTAGTTAAACTGGGTCAGTGTTTATGACTTCTTTGTAAAATCAATTTTTATGATTTCCTCGTGTCTTTAGTACAACTTTTTGCTTATCAATTATTTTTAATACATTTTTTCTTGAATTCTTTTTGCTTCAGTATTATAAAATCATAGTTATGCACGATTATATTCTTGTTAAAATGTTATTATTAAATACTTATTTTATTTATTGTTAAAACTTGTTCGTGTTAAAATGTAGTTTATTATTAATTTGTTATAGGAGTTGAAATTTAATGTGGTTTCTTGTTGTAATTGTTATGATGTTAAGAACTAATTTTTTGTATATTTTTTTTTGTGTTTTTAGAGCAACTAACAGACACTGCCACTTTAAACACTTTTAAAATGTAAAATACAAACTACATAAATGTGAATGTATACATACTTATGCAACGTAGAAAAAATGTAATAACTGTTACATAATAAAAACGAAGCTATTATTTAGTCTAAAGGGAATAAATAATAAAAATAAAAAATATATGTTTATTGTAATACATTTTAAAATATAAA
>NW_020442464.1:902685-910419 GCF_000699045.2 Agrilus planipennis | reverse complement strand
GGTAGATTTGAGAGCAACATGCAATTCAGGTCAACATATATAAAACCTTGTTACGGTCAAAAAGTTATACACGTTTTCAAACAACTCCAAAGTGCACAACTTTGATTTTTGGTTGGGAATTACTCTGTTGACCGTCATCTGATTCACCTCGCCTTACTGGCGTAAAATCTTTTAAGTAATCTTCGTTTGGATGACATAGAGGTAAACTATCCGCTAATTCCTTTTGAGGATTAGTTAAATGAGGAGGAGGAGGCGGCCTCACTGGTCTTTTTACTTCGGGAACGATAAAGGCGGTTACAGTGTCGGAAAATTTAACCTTTGCTTGGTGCTTCTTTCCTCCTGGAAAACATCCAGAGGGTGGTGCAGTAGTACTTACTGAAGAACCACAAGTATTAGTGTTGACACTGGGTAAAGAAAAGTTTGTGATAGGTAAAGGAGGTGTGGATATGTGGCGCGGAACTGGTGAATTTCGTATATCAGAAATTGGAACAGACGGAGCACGGAAGTAAGGTCTTTGGGGCAAACTTTTCATTGCAGAATTAAAGTTAAAGGGGGAAAAGTTAAGTCGATTTAAAGGAGGTGTAGTTATGGTCCGATTAACATTTCCATAAGGGGGAGGAAATGCAGAAGAGGAGTTAATGCCACTAAGTGTCGGAACACGATTAGCAAGGGTTGGAGAGGGTACTGAAGGCGGAGGAACAGGTCGCACTATCTGTGGAGATGCAGGTCTTAATGCTTGTTGTGACACAGGCCGTGTAAGAGGCGAAAAATGTTGTTGAGTTGGAAGAATAGGATTATTTTGTAAGATGCGTTGATTTTGAATAGGCGGCGGTACTTTAGGAAAGGGCGGCTTTTGTAAAACGTCCTGTTTGGGGACGTCCACATTTTGCCGCAATGAATTGGCATAAGTTTGGGGATTAGCATTATTGAAATTTGTAGAGAGAAAATTATCATTTGTGGTAATAAGGGGCCCATCAGTTCGTGGCGGATTATTATCTTCAAAATGTGTAGTTGTGTCTGTTGAAATAGAATCGGCTTCTTCATCGCTACAAATGGAGCCCGATTTTGAACACTGAGAACATGAAGATCTCGAACAGCAAGATCCTAAAAAATGACTTCATAGATTTGTTTCAGAACAATGTTAATAATTTTCAATTACCTTCGCTTGAATATTCACTCATTAAGGCTGATGCTTGAGCTCGTGCTGCTGCTGCCATTTCTCGTTCACCAATTCGAACAGCACAGTAATAAAGGTCCATAAATAAGTCATGGTGTCCTATATCAACGGCCAAAAGGAATGCTGTCTCATACATTCCATAACGTACTAATTGATGAAAGTATCTTCTGGTGAGAATTCTGACCTAAGGAAAAATAAACGCGATTCTATTACTTTTATTTTGCTTCCTTATTAAATCATGTAAGTAGACATGTATTTAACGGAAATAAGCTTTGGGTGATATTAACTATAAACATTAAATAACATATAATATATAGAATATAAAATAAATTTAAAATGGATTAGTTATGTCATATAATTCAAGTTACTATATTTATAATGCTTCTGTAAATGTTATTTTACCTGATATCCATATCTGCGTTTGATTTCTGCACTCAAAAGGACCGGAGGACAATGAAAGCTACCCAGAGCGTTTTGTAGATGACGGGCATTTTCTTCAGTGAGCGGTAATTTCGTTAAATAAGCTATGATACGTTGTAAAATAAAAAAAACTTCATCACTCCAATCCACGTTCAATAATAAAGCAATAGCTTTATCCACTTTCTCTGCAGACAAATAATACTGAACTAACGAAGGCAAACTCAGTGCTCTTTCGACGTGCGTTATAACAACAACAGGTCCATATTCAAACACTACTACTAAACCATTCGGTCCTCTGTATAAATTCTCCACAATCATTTGATTTTTAAAATAAATCGACAAATCAACTAATCCAATTGCAGTGCAGTCTTCTCCAATAAGTTGGGACTTGATACAGTTTAAAGCTACATCATAGTATTGTAGCTGACCCTTTTCATTAGAGATTGCCACTGTAACTCCTGCAATGTGCCATATGGCAAAAGTTGGGATAAAGGAGGCTTTTGCAATTCTTGTGGTTCCTCTGCTACGATTTAGAATTGCTATGGAGGAATCTATACATCCTAAAAACACATATTTTTCATCTTGGCTCAATACGCAGCAACTTATTTGAGTCTGTAGAGGTACTAAAGTTACACAGGTACGTTTCAGATTATGATCAACTAGTTTAAAAGTTCCAACTTCAATGGACACAGCACCTAAAAGGAATTATATAAGCATGAAATTATTTTTAAGTTAATTTAGCATTTAACATTAGATTATGTTTTGATTTTGAGGAAAGCAGGCTATAAAAATAAAGTTTAGAAAAAAATAAGAAGGGCACTTATTTCCTATAATATGCAGACAAAAATTAATGAGGAGTTTCATCAATATTAAAAGCAGTTCCAAAACAGTGTCATATCTAGGAGATTTCATAGTAAATTTCATATTTCTTCTGTAACTAGGCCAGAGTAAAATAAAATAGTATTTTTATATACCTTTTTGTGAAACAATTTGCTCAATTACTATTAATGTCTCATTGTTTGCTTTACTAATTATAACATCCTGAGGATCTCCTTCAGTCCTTTTAGAAGCTAAAAGCTCTGGTCCTTTTGCACCAATTAAATAAAAATGTATATTTCCCTTGTGGTGTTCTTTAATTAGTGGACTCCATGGTTGAGGATTTTCACAGTTTGCACCACCCCAAACCACTAAATAATCTTTGCAAAGACTAACTTTTCTCTTAGGAGTACTGCCTATAACATAACCATCCTTCCAAGAACCACCTTGACAGTAAATTTTACCATCACTGCACACAAATACAACACGTTGATCATTAATTATTCCTAAAAAAATTAGTTTTTACAAAAAAACTAGTAACACAATTTGAATATAGAACCTACCTGCATTAACAACTTCAGGATAAATTTTGGACACTATACTTCTGTCAAAGCTGATGTTTTCTATATCATTTGTTACAGAATTTACTGTAATTGTGACTACAATGCCACGTGAAAGAAGTAATTTTACTACATTATCCCATACAAACGTTACAACTTTATTTTGTGCCAAAAGATCCTAAAAAATAAGTGTACAGATTTTCATTTATGAAATGAACCATATCGTTACTTCATATTCCTTAAGTTTGTCTTTTAATTTGGTAGACTTTTTATTTGAAGCACTCCAGACATATCCACGTTGTTTACAGTATAAACTTTTACTGTCTAGGTAAACATTATCTTTATCCCTGTCTTTTTTAGAACAATATCTACAATTAAATATTGATTTAAATATTGGAGGTTATGAATAATAAAAGTATCTTATTTACATACTTAAAGGATCCGTAGTCTGATGATTTTATTAAAATTGTGCTTTTTGAACTCCAGAAATGGATTTCGTTTAGTAATGTCATATTTATTTTATTTCTTCATCATATTCATTTTGGGGTACGTAATTCAAAATCAAACTACGATTCAATCATGGATATGGCGTTCATTAATTTATATTTATTTATTAAATAAAGAGAAAACGATGCTCTCAAAAAAAACATTTATGATTTTAATTAGAAAATAATTATAGGCGTATAATAAATAAAATGTACAAATGTATGTTTACCGAAATACTACATTTGTGACATAAGTATTTATGGATATGAGCATACCTATAACCTATAAATATAAACCCGTAAATATATTTCTCAATGAATACTTTAAGTTCATAGATAACTTCTATATTTGAAAATTAACATAAGGTACATTCATTTTGCTAATCGAATGTCAGATGTACACGTTACCCATGTCATATTGTTCACTGTAAAAAATTGCAGCTACAAAAATTACTTTATAAAATACATACACCAAAAGCAATTTTGTAACTGTTCAAACTTGTATATGTAAATAAGACAATAAAATAACCAATTAAACACTTTTGAGTAACATTTATTTTAATAAAAAACACAAATTTAATTGAAAAATTACTATTCTATAATCACAATTTAAAAATCTGCTTAACATAAAGCTACTTATTATTTTGTTGAATAATTAATTTATTCTTCTGCCGAGTAACTTTGGCTTGGGGTTGAGTGTTAACAACTTGAAGCTGACGGGGAACAGTTTCTTGTCTGGCATATCGCGTAAATCTTGCGATAATTCCTTTGTCGATCTGTTTTCCCGGTCCTTGAGCAACTTGGAGCGCGAGGGCAGCTTGCTTTGACCTTTCAAACAACCTCGAGAATTTTCTTTCGTTGCCATCTTCGTTGGTAAAATGTCTCATCATAAGATGTAGTTTGTCTTCGTGTTGTTGTCTTACTTGTTGAAGAGTTTGTGTTAAATTTTGAACTCGACAAGTCAGCGAATCGTTTTGGGCTTCCATTTCGTTTAATTGAACTTCCAGTTTTTTGCTACTAAAGCGTAAGTCAACCACTTTCTCAAAATATTGATGGAGTAAAGATCTCATTTCGTTGTCATTTAACTTAAGCAAACGTTCTATCATCATTTTCTCAGCATACTCCTCGTATTTTGGAGATGGCTTTGAAGTTAAAGTTGCACAGCCACACATAATTTGGTTTTTGTATTCAATAGCGAAATCAATTGCACCTATGGCTTCTTCATATTGCAACAATTTACGTTCCTCATCTTCTGATAGAATACGTTTATTCATTTTTGTATCAATATTACAAAGACGTTCCACTAAATAATCACGAGTACGTCTTAAGTTTCTTATTTCGTGCCGGAGATTATCGAGATTACTGTTTGTTGAGTATTCAGATTGTGATTTACAACTTGAAGACAAACTCTCATATTTAGTAAGACATAAATCCTGAGATGTAATTAACTCTTTGTTAGTGTCATCAAGATTGTCAGATCTTTTAACTGAGTCAATTTGATTGCTATGTTTAGTGCAAATTTCTTTTTGTTTAGATTTATTAACATGTTTCCTTAAACTGCTTGGGTTACCTTCAATTTCAAATATTTTACTTTTTTCTGCAGTTTTTAATTTCTCTTGATTAGTTTTGGTTTGTGGAGTGAGCGTTTTTGTATCCATAACATGAGAGTTATGCTTTGTTTTTCGTAATTGTTCCACTTTGCCTTTTGATTTATTTTTAGAATTTTTGCTTTTAAATACATCTTGTATGAATTTTCCTTTTTTTTGTGAGTTATTATCTACTTTTTCTATTTGCTTTTCACATTCTTCAGTGCTAGTGCAAAAATCCTTTAATCCAAAATTATCTGATTCTGAATTTGAATTCTCTAAATCACAGTTGTCTTCTATATGAGAAGTANTAATAGAAGGAATTGTTATGTTGTTTTTTAACTTTGTTTTGTTTATGCCTAAATACAATAAATGTTTTTGACTCACTTTTCTATATGAACTACCCCTTATTTCTTTATAGCAATAAAACGATTGAGTACAATAGAAGCTTATAATAAATAATTTTAATGAATATCACAATTATTTAACTGACTGGTAATTTTCTATTTAAGTTTAAAAAATGGAAAATAAAGTCAAGATATGGACGAAGAAAGAAAGCGCCTGTTTTATATTCCTGGAGATTTTACTCCTGCGCGGTATCAACATCATTCTCGTGAACTATTACTTCAACAATATTTAAACCCAAAGTATGAAGAACGTAAACGAGCGGGCTTCCCGACTTTAGCGGACGGTTTTTCCAAAGAACCAGACAAAAGTAATATTTACGAATACAAACCTGTTGATGAAGTTGATTTGGATAAAGACAAGGATATGTGGAGCGAAAAGTGTCATTATAAAAGTATTTACATCCCAAAAAAAACAGAATGTGTATGTAATCCTAAAGAAACTAAAAAAGAGCGCAATATGTGTAGCAAACTGAAGCGCATACCTTCAACAGTTATTAATGCAATGAAAAATTTTGAACTGGCTAAGAGACTGCATAAGGAAAATTTAGAGCATCATCCATTACCGGAAGTAATCACAGACGCCATGTATCAGAAATTGCAATATCAACGTGCTAAGGAGCCAGGCCTTGCTCTTAAAGATGAAAAGTTTGCATCAGCAGTTGCTTGGAAAGAATATGGAGGATATGCACCAACAAGATGCTCCAAACTTAAAATTTATAGACCAAAAACAGGCGTTGAGAAACGAGTTATAGAAAACATCAATGAAGGACCCTGCAGTGTAAGCAGTTTTGATAAAAGATGGAGATTTATACGCAAAACAAAAGTGACGCCTATGGATCTTGCCATTTGTTGGGACATGCTACCTGTTAATCCTTGGGATGAACCCAAAAGGGACATGCACATAGATGGGTCTAATGGTTCGTCAGCTCCCGCTGTATTTCAGTTAGTACAGAATCCTCAATACAAACCTTCTAGATCAACTAACAATAAAGGACTTTGTTGCCAAGAAAGAAGACCATATACAGCAATTGTCCCTTCTGCTAAAGTTCAGGAAGATGTTCCGCGGGTCCATAGTGCATATTATGAACGTGAAGAACGAAGGTACCAAAGTTGTCCTTGTCTTGGTAAGTGCCAAGGTGAGACGTACGTCGATTTTATTGGGCAACGAAATGCTTATCATCGTAGTCGTAGGTGTGGGGCATGCCAACTCAAAAATCTAAGAAAAGGAGAAAAAAAACAATCGGAGTATAAAATGGCTTTTAAAGCTGGAGTTCCCAATAACCACAGACCCAACACTGCCAAATTAATTGCTGCAAGAGAACATTACAAACCTTCGAAGCCAAAAGATCCTTACAAAAATAAAACTTATGCAATAGAAACGCTTAATCATCCTTTTGCTTTTCAGAAAACTATTAAAAGACGCGACTATCCTGAACAATCGAGATTAATGACCATTTATCAACAGTCTTACAAATCTTTTAAATAAGTCTACGATTGTATTTTCATGTGTACATATGAGAAAATATTAGAAAAAAAATATAACGTATTTAAATTGTTGAGAATATCAAGCATATATGCAATCTAATTTCTTGAAAGGGGTTGTACGGAGAAAAATTAAAGACATAAGTAACTTAAGTTTATTTATCAGAAAAGCAAAACCATATTCAAATCAAGTTTTATTAATTACTTTAGTAAATAAGGAATTCTGTTTGCTCAATAATAATGTCTTTCAAGAAAAGTATTTATGTATGTTGAACTTATCAAAACAATCCAAACTATATAAAAAAGTCAAGTCTCACTCAACGATTTTCTCAAATCATCCCTGTCTTTTAGCCATGTGGATAGTGACACGATATTTTTAAATTTTGTGCACTTTCACTTGATACCACTTACGACCATGTAATATATATCTATACGCGATATTCGTGATATGATCGTCTGCAATAACTTCCTTTCGTGCAAAAATTTCACGAAAACACATATAGGCACTTAATGGTCGAAATGTGCATTTGTATTATTAAATAATTTGTTTTTTTTTGTGGTACATGTACCTGCGATTTACGCAAACATTACTTCCAAATGCTGTTAGATATAACATATTCATAAATATTATATTCAAATAATTTCATAGTTTAACAGATATTTATTGATTTTATAGTAGTTAAACTGGGTCAGTGTTTATGACTTCTTTGTAAAATCAATTTTTATGATTTCCTCGTGTCTTTAGTACAACTTTTTGCTTATCAATTATTTTTAATATTTTTTTTCTTGAATTCTTTTTGC
>NW_020442464.1:890191-901009 GCF_000699045.2 Agrilus planipennis | reverse complement strand
GGGAACAGTTTCTTGTCTATCTGCGTTTGATTTCTGCACTCAAAAGGACCGGAGGACAATGAAAGCTACCCAGAGCGTTTTGTAGATGACGGGCATTTTCTTCAGTGAGCGGTAATTTCGTTAAATAAGCTATGATACGTTGTAAAATAAAAAAAACTTCATCACTCCAATCCACGTTCAATAATAAAGCAATAGCTTTATCCACTTTCTCTGCAGACAAATAATACTGAACTAACGAAGGCAAACTCAGTGCTCTTTCGACGTGCGTTATAACAACAACAGGTCCATATTCAAACACTACTACTAAACCATTCGGTCCTCTGTATAAATTCTCCACAATCATTTGATTTTTAAAATAAATCGACAAATCAACTAATCCAATTGCAGTGCAGTCTTCTCCAATAAGTTGGGACTTGATACAGTTTAAAGCTACATCATAGTATTGTAGCTGACCCTTTTCATTAGAGATTGCCACTGTAACTCCTGCAATGTGCCATATGGCAAAAGTTGGGATAAAGGAGGCTTTTGCAATTCTTGTGGTTCCTCTGCTACGATTTAGAATTGCTATGGAGGAATCTATACATCCTAAAAACACATATTTTTCATCTTGGCTCAATACGCAGCAACTTATTTGAGTCTGTAGAGGTACTAAAGTTACACAGGTACGTTTCAGATTATGATCAACTAGTTTAAAAGTTCCAACTTCAATGGACACAGCACCTAAAAGGAATTATATAAGCATGAAATTATTTTTAAGTTAATTTAGCATTTAACATTAGATTATGTTTTGATTTTGAGGAAAGCAGGCTATAAAAATAAAGTTTAGAAAAAAATAAGAAGGGCACTTATTTCCTATAATATGCAGACAAAAATTAATGAGGAGTTTCATCAATATTAAAAGCAGTTCCAAAACAGTGTCATATCTAGGAGATTTCATAGTAAATTTCATATTTCTTCTGTAACTAGGCCAGAGTAAAATAAAATAGTATTTTTATATACCTTTTTGTGAAACAATTTGCTCAATTACTATTAATGTCTCATTGTTTGCTTTACTAATTATAACATCCTGAGGATCTCCTTCAGTCCTTTTAGAAGCTAAAAGCTCTGGTCCTTTTGCACCAATTAAATAAAAATGTATATTTCCCTTGTGGTGTTCTTTAATTAGTGGACTCCATGGTTGAGGATTTTCACAGTTTGCACCACCCCAAACCACTAAATAATCTTTGCAAAGACTAACTTTTCTCTTAGGAGTACTGCCTATAACATAACCATCCTTCCAAGAACCACCTTGACAGTAAATTTTACCATCACTGCACACAAATACAACACGTTGATCATTAATTATTCCTAAAAAAATTAGTTTTTACAAAAAAACTAGTAACACAATTTGAATATAGAACCTACCTGCATTAACAACTTCAGGATAAATTTTGGACACTATACTTCTGTCAAAGCTGATGTTTTCTATATCATTTGTTACAGAATTTACTGTAATTGTGACTACAATGCCACGTGAAAGAAGTAATTTTACTACATTATCCCATACAAACGTTACAACTTTATTTTGTGCCAGAAGATCCTAAAAAATAAGTGTACAGATTTTCATTTATGAAATGAACCATATCGTTACTTCATATTCCTTAAGTTTGTCTTTTAATTTGGTAGACTTTTTATTTGAAGCACTCCAGACATATCCACGTTGTTTACAGTATAAACTTTTACTGTCTAGGTAAACATTATCTTTATCCCTGTCTTTTTTAGAACAATATCTACAATTAAATATTGATTTAAATATTGGAGGTTATGAATAATAAAAGTATCTTATTTACATACTTAAAGGATCCGTAGTCTGATGATTTTATTAAAATTGTGCTTTTTGAACTCCAGAAATGGATTTCGTTTAGTAATGTCATATTTATTTTATTTCTTCATCATATTCATTTTGGGGTACGTAATTCAAAATCAAACTACGATTCAATCATGGATATGGCGTTCATTAATTTATATTTATTTATTAAATAAAGAGAAAACGATGCTCTCAAAAAAAACATTTATGATTTTAATTAGAAAATAATTATAGGCGTATAATAAATAAAATGTACAAATGTATGTTTACCGAAATACTACATTTGTGACATAAGTATTTATGGATATGAGCATACCTATAACCTATAAATATAAACCCGTAAATATATTTCTCAATGAATACTTTAAGTTCATAGATAACTTCTATATTTGAAAATTAACATAAGGTACATTCATTTTGCTAATCGAATGTCAGATGTACACGTTACCCATGTCATATTGTTCACTGTAAAAAATTGCAGCTACAAAAATTACTTTATAAAATACATACACCAAAAGCAATTTTGTAACTGTTCAAACTTGTATATGTAAATAAGACAATAAAATAACCAATTAAACACTTTTGAGTAACATTTATTTTAATAAAAAACACAAATTTAATTGAAAAATTACTATTCTATAATCACAATTTAAAAATCTGCTTAACATAAAGCTACTTATTATTTTGTTGAATAATTAATTTATTCTTCTGCCGAGTAACTTTGGCTTGGGGTTGAGTGTTAACAACTTGAAGCTGACGGGGAACAGTTTCTTGTCTGGCATATCGCGTAAATCTTGCGATAATTCCTTTGTCGATCTGTTTTCCCGGTCCTTGAGCAACTTGGAGCGCGAGGGCAGCTTGCTTTGACCTTTCAAACAACCTCGAGAATTTTCTTTCGTTGCCATCTTCGTTGGTAAAATGTCTCATCATAAGATGTAGTTTGTCTTCGTGTTGTTGTCTTACTTGTTGAAGAGTTTGTGTTAAATTTTGAACTCGACAAGTCAGCGAATCGTTTTGGGCTTCCATTTCGTTTAATTGAACTTCCAGTTTTTTGCTACTAAAGCGTAAGTCAACCACTTTCTCAAAATATTGATGGAGTAAAGATCTCATTTCGTTGTCATTTAACTTAAGCAAACGTTCTATCATCATTTTCTCAGCATACTCCTCGTATTTTGGAGATGGCTTTGAAGTTAAAGTTGCACAGCCACACATAATTTGGTTTTTGTATTCAATAGCGAAATCAATTGCACCTATGGCTTCTTCATATTGCAACAATTTACGTTCCTCATCTTCTGATAGAATACGTTTATTCATTTTTGTATCAATATTACAAAGACGTTCCACTAAATAATCACGAGTACGTCTTAAGTTTCTTATTTCGTGCCGGAGATTATCGAGATTACTGTTTGTTGAGTATTCAGATTGTGATTTACAACTTGAAGACAAACTCTCATATTTAGTAAGACATAAATCCTGAGATGTAATTAACTCTTTGTTAGTGTCATCAAGATTGTCAGATCTTTTAACTGAGTCAATTTGATTGCTATGTTTAGTGCAAATTTCTTTTTGTTTAGATTTATTAACATGTTTCCTTAAACTGCTTGGGTTACCTTCAATTTCAAATATTTTACTTTTTTCTGCAGTTTTTAATTTCTCTTGATTAGTTTTGGTTTGTGGAGTGAGCGTTTTTGTATCCATAACATGAGAGTTATGCTTTGTTTTTCGTAATTGTTCCACTTTGCCTTTTGATTTATTTTTAGAATTTTTGCTTTTAAATACATCTTGTATGAATTTTCCTTTTTTTTGTGAGTTATTATCTACTTTTTCTATTTGCTTTTCACATTCTTCAGTGCTAGTGCAAAAATCCTTTAATCCAAAATTATCTGATTCTGAATTTGAATTCTCTAAATCACAGTTGTCTTCTATATGAGAAGTACTCATTGAAAGTAAAAATGGGAAATCTAAAGGAGTATGTAAGCTTCCTCTTCTCCTTCTAGCTCCCAACATGTGGAAGGTTTTATTAGAATGAATGGTGCTTTCTTTAACTTGAGAATTGATCCTTTCTCCTTGTGTGGCAGTGTTTATATTTGTTACAACTAAATTTGTACTAAATCTAAATTTTTCCATCAATTTCTTAATTCGTTCAGAAATATTTTCTTCATCATCATCAACAAATTCATCTTCTTCTTTCTCCTTCTCACCTAGATCTGTATCTTCACTTTCACTTCTTGAACTTTCTGCTTCTTCTTCCTCGATTATTTCTAATGACCTTCTTGGTTCTGATGTTTCACTTAAACATTCTTCACATTCCTGTTTTAACATAAGCCATTGTGAAATTTGATCTATTTGACTTCTAGTCAATGTATTTGTAACAACTAGGCTCTTAAATAAGTCCTCTGCATTGACAACAAGTTTGAATAATTGATTAGCTGCAAACTGCAATCCAAAGTAGTCAATGTTGTCATGAGCAGTATCGTATGTTGTATATGAATTAAATGTAACAAAGTTTTTAACCATTTGAGCTCTTAAAGCAAATTGTAAGGTGTAGTACGTTTCGGAAAAATCTTTTAAAAATGGCGAAACGCAGCAAATTAATACTGTTTTAGCACGTCCACCAAATGAGTCTCTCAATAAAGTTGTTAATACTGATTGATTATATGGAATATTTCCCACATTAAACGGTGTTTCTGAAAGAGCCCAAACACATTGTTGAAGCGAAAGTAAACCACTATCAGTAGGAATACTTTGAGTGACCATATTGTTGTGAGTTATCATAATTTTGTCACATCCTGCTAAGTCCATAAAACTGGCAGTGGAAATACGATGCTGTGTTGCAGTTTCTATTACCCAGTGCTGTTCTAATGTTACTGTAAACAAGGTATGAACAGAACGAGATGTAATATTTGATAATCCAAGTTGAATAAGTTCAAATGCTTCACTGACACTGGAACATTCCACACTTCCAGAACTTAAGAGGTCTTGAATAGTTTCACCAAATATTGCAGTCCAAGCTATACGTACAATAGAAGTTCTTTCTGTGTGATGAGAAATTTTGGTATATATTTCCCTTAAAAATCGAAGGATTATGCCATATTCACTTTCACTCAAAGCACAATGTAAACCTGGCCCAAGCAAGGTATACGTTTTTCCAGTACCAGACTGACCAAAAGTAATAACTGATACATCGCAGCCTTCGAAAAAGTAATTAATTAGGGGTGAGACAGTCGAACTAAAAAGGGCGTTTTGAGAACAGTCCAATGGAAGAGCATAATTAACTGGATAAGTTTGATTGTTTCCAAATTGAACTGTATTGTTGTAGACATTTGGTTGGATACATATTATTTCGTTATCGTAACGCAAAGGGCACACTCTTATCGCAGTTTCTATATTAATTTCCATATTTTTAAAAACTATTTTAAAATTGTTTATCAAACATTTGGAATAGAAATCACTGCTGTCAATAATATTATCTATGGTTAATAATCGATATAGCCAACTCAATCTAATCTAATACAAGTAAGATGCGTTCATATATAATGAACAAAATATTTACAAAACATACTAAATCATTTTATTGCTTTTTTTTACAAATGCCATGGAACAATATTAGATTACACACTGAGATTGAAAAAAACAATTACTATGTTACCATACTGTTTAATGCGAATTTAAATTAAAAGTAATTTTTAACAAAGAAACATTTATTCACATTTTCATTCACTACAGTTTAATTCATTTAAGCCAATTTTACTGGTTTTACAAAGCTTTTCTTTCTCTTCTGCTTCTTCTGTGCAATTTCAAGTTGATTTAATTCTGATTCAATTTCAGAAAATATTTGATACTGTTCTTCAACTGGAATCGTTTTCCTGAAAATACAAAATTATTAAAGAATGTTTTAAATTAAGGCAAATGTTAATACATATTCAATCATTAACATACATGTACTGTTTCATTAAATCATATTGAGATGTAGTGTCTGCAAGTTCAGCAGCTCTTTTGTAAAATTTCTCAGGTAGTTCTAAGTCTTGGACACCTTTTAAATTTTTCCTTTCCCATCTCTCCAACCAAGGTCTTGGTTTTAATTTTACTTTAATTGGATTTATTGGTATTTCACTTCCTAAAGCACACATACTGTAAGTTATTATGGAAAGACTGAATTAAAAAGTGTTACTAATGTAGAAAAGATATAAATTTTTGGTGATGAAACTATGATACATTTCTTCTATACAATGAAAGGAAAAAAATTCCTAAACATTTTAATGAGAATTCTACATATACGTTAATTAATTACTCTTAATAAAGAGTGAAGTACTCAAACTGTATGTAGTGCTCTCTCTATACATTTGAAGCATTTAAAAGCTCTTTTCTTCATTGTATAGTATTATATTAATATACCTTCAGGTAATACTTCAGCTTCCATATTTATATCAAAAGTGCTGTATTCTGGTAGAGCATCCCTCAAGTAGAGTAATTCATCATCTAGTCGTTTTTCCAATTTCAAGACATCTATTCTTTGTATTGTGGGATCATAAATATCAAACAGAATCTCAATACCCTTTAAAGAAATTAGATTAGAAACAAGTAAAATAATTTCAAAACAGTAATGTACTATTACCTGTGAATCTATAATATTTCTGAGGATAAAATTGGCTCTAAGACCACAACCTTCTCTTTTAATACAAATACCCACAAAACAATTTAGCTTTTCTGGGTTGTGCTTATCAGAATATGTTACTGACAGTATTGAACCTAAACAAGGGATATTGTATTAATAATTTTATGATAACTCCACACTAATAGGTGATTTTTTTACCAACGTAAAATTCCGGTATATGAACATTGCGTCTTCTGTTTAACATGTCCATGCGTTCTATTATTTCTCTAAGGGGATTTCTAAATTCTATTTTAGGATCAGGTAAAAATTCTGGATAAATTCGCGAAAACTTTAATTGAGATGGTTTTGTTTTATTAGATGCCAGCCTATTAGTTACTTGTAGGGCTTCCGCAGTTTGAGAGTTGCATCTGAAACCTGCAACAAATTGTTGAACTTTCAAAATAACAGTATAATAATATTTTTAGAACCTTTCAGAGACGTAGAAATAATTTTTTTTCGGCTAGACGAAAACATACTACTTGCTTTTTAAAATCTAAGAAAATACATACAAATTAAAAAATGAGATAACTTAAAGGTTATGTCGTTATGTTGTGTATTTATAATGTATGTATACTTTAAGATTTCTCAATTTTCTCCTTGTATACTTATACACAGATGGCACCACGAAATCAATTCCATTTTATTTTTGAAATTATAATGCTACTGTTCGCCAGATGTCAGCCTATTAATTATTTCTGAATGTTTAATGTAGTAATCTAACGGTAGGTGGCCATATATGAACCAATTTAAAGTATTTAGTTGTGTTATGATTGTTTTTAACTTTTTAACAATACATTTTGTAAAANTGCCCTTCACTACCACTAAAAATAGAAGACATTCAACAATAATAAATAACGAGTACAGCAAACAGGTAGATTTGAGAGCAACATGCAATTCAGGTCAACATATATAAAACCTTGTTACGGTCAAAAAGTTATACACGTTTTCAAACAACTCCAAAGTGCACAACTTTGATTTTTGGTTGGGAATTACTCTGTTGACCGTCATCTGATTCACCTCGCCTTACTGGCGTAAAATCTTTTAAGTAATCTTCGTTTGGATGACATAGAGGTAAACTATCCGCTAATTCCTTTTGAGGATTAGTTAAATGAGGAGGAGGAGGCGGCCTCACTGGTCTTTTTACTTCGGGAACGATAAAGGCGGTTACAGTGTCGGAAAATTTAACCTTTGCTTGGTGCTTCTTTCCTCCTGGAAAACATCCAGAGGGTGGTGCAGTAGTACTTACTGAAGAACCACAAGTATTAGTGTTGACACTGGGTAAAGAAAAGTTTGTGATAGGTAAAGGAGGTGTGGATATGTGGCGCGGAACTGGTGAATTTCGTATATCAGAAATTGGAACAGACGGAGCACGGAAGTAAGGTCTTTGGGGTAAACTTTTCATTGCAGAATTAAAGTTAAAGGGGGAAAAGTTAAGTCGATTTAAAGGAGGTGTAGTTATGGTCCGATTAACATTTCCATAAGGGGGAGGAAATGCAGAAGAGGAGTTAATGCCACTAAGTGTCGGAACACGATTAGCAAGGGTTGGAGAGGGTACTGAAGGCGGAGGAACAGGTCGCACTATCTGTGGAGATGCAGGTCTTAATGCTTGTTGTGACACAGGCCGTGTAAGAGGCGAAAAATGTTGTTGAGTTGGAAGAATAGGATTATTTTGTAAGATGCGTTGATTTTGAATAGGCGGCGGTACTTTAGGAAAGGGCGGCTTTTGTAAAACGTCCTGTTTGGGGACGTCCACATTTTGCCGCAATGAATTGGCATAAGTTTGGGGATTAGCATTATTGAAATTTGTAGAGAGAAAATTATCATTTGTGGTAATAAGGGGCCCATCAGTTCGTGGCGGATTATTATCTTCAAAATGTGTAGTTGTGTCTGTTGAAATAGAATCGGCTTCTTCATCGCTACAAATGGAGCCCGATTTTGAACACTGAGAACATGAAGATCTCGAACAGCAAGATCCTAAAAAATGACTTCATAGATTTGTTTCAGAACAATGTTAATAATTTTCAATTACCTTCGCTTGAATATTCACTCATTAAGGCTGATGCTTGAGCTCGTGCTGCTGCTGCCATTTCTCGTTCACCAATTCGAACAGCACAGTAATAAAGGTCCATAAATAAGTCATGGTGTCCTATATCAACGGCCAAAAGGAATGCTGTCTCATACATTCCATAACGTACTAATTGATGAAAGTATCTTCTGGTGAGAATTCTGACCTAAGGAAAAATAAACGCGATTCTATTACTTTTATTTTGCTTCCTTATTAAATCATGTAAGTAGACATGTATTTAACGGAAATAAGCTTTGGGTGATATTAACTATAAACATTAAATAACATATAATATATAGAATATAAAATAAATTTAAAATGGATTAGTTATGTCATATAATTCAAGTTACTATATTTATAATGCTTCTGTAAATGTTATTTTACCTGATATCCATATCTGCGTTTGATTTCTGCACTCAAAAGGACCGGAGGACAATGAAAGCTACCCAGAGCGTTTTGTAGATGACGGGCATTTTCTTCAGTGAGCGGTAATTTCGTTAAATAAGCTATGATACGTTGTAAAATAAAAAAAACTTCATCACTCCAATCCACGTTCAATAATAAAGCAATAGCTTTATCCACTTTCTCTGCAGACAAATAATACTGAACTAACGAAGGCAAACTCAGTGCTCTTTCGACGTGCGTTATAACAACAACAGGTCCATATTCAAACACTACTACTAAACCATTCGGTCCTCTGTATAAATTCTCCACAATCATTTGATTTTTAAAATAAATCGACAAATCAACTAATCCAATTGCAGTGCAGTCTTCTCCAATAAGTTGGGACTTGATACAGTTTAAAGCTACATCATAGTATTGTAGCTGACCCTTTTCATTAGAGATTGCCACTGTAACTCCTGCAATGTGCCATATGGCAAAAGTTGGGATAAAGGAGGCTTTTGCAATTCTTGTGGTTCCTCTGCTACGATTTAGAATTGCTATGGAGGAATCTATACATCCTAAAAACACATATTTTTCATCTTGGCTCAATACGCAGCAACTTATTTGAGTCTGTAGAGGTACTAAAGTTACACAGGTACGTTTCAGATTATGATCAACTAGTTTAAAAGTTCCAACTTCAATGGACACAGCACCTAAAAGGAATTATATAAGCATGAAATTATTTTTAAGTTAATTTAGCATTTAACATTAGATTATGTTTTGATTTTGAGGAAAGCAGGCTATAAAAATAAAGTTTAGAAAAAAATAAGAAGGGCACTTATTTCCTATAATATGCAGACAAAAATTAATGAGGAGTTTCATCAATATTAAAAGCAGTTCCAAAACAGTGTCATATCTAGGAGATTTCATAGTAAATTTCATATTTCTTCTGTAACTAGGCCAGAGTAAAATAAAATAGTATTTTTATATACCTTTTTGTGAAACAATTTGCTCAATTACTATTAATGTCTCATTGTTTGCTTTACTAATTATAACATCCTGAGGATCTCCTTCAGTCCTTTTAGAAGCTAAAAGCTCTGGTCCTTTTGCACCAATTAAATAAAAATGTATATTTCCCTTGTGGTGTTCTTTAATTAGTGGACTCCATGGTTGAGGATTTTCACAGTTTGCACCACCCCAAACCACTAAATAATCTTTGCAAAGACTAACTTTTCTCTTAGGAGTACTGCCTATAACATAACCATCCTTCCAAGAACCACCTTGACAGTAAATTTTACCATCACTGCACACAAATACAACACGTTGATCATTAATTATTCCTAAAAAAATTAGTTTTTACAAAAAAACTAGTAACACAATTTGAATATAGAACCTACCTGCATTAACAACTTCAGGATAAATTTTGGACACTATACTTCTGTCAAAGCTGATGTTTTCTATATCATTTGTTACAGAATTTACTGTAATTGTGACTACAATGCCACGTGAAAGAAGTAATTTTACTACATTATCCCATACAAACGTTACAACTTTATTTTGTGCCAAAAGATCCTAAAAAATAAGTGTACAGATTTTCATTTATGAAATGAACCATATCGTTACTTCATATTCCTTAAGTTTGTCTTTTAATTTGGTAGACTTTTTATTTGAAGCACTCCAGACATATCCACGTTGTTTACAGTATAAACTTTTACTGTCTAGGTAAACATTATCTTTATCCCTGTCTTTTTTAGAACAATATCTACAATTAAATATTGATTTAAATATTGGAGGTTATGAATAATAAAAGTATCTTATTTACATACTTAAAGGATCCGTAGTCTGATGATTTTATTAAAATTGTGCTTT
>NW_020442464.1:884230-887448 GCF_000699045.2 Agrilus planipennis | reverse complement strand
AAGGTATACGTTTTTCCAGTACCAGACTGACCAAAAGTAATAACTGATACATCGCAGCCTTCGAAAAAGTAATTAATTAGGGGTGAGACAGTCGAACTAAAAAGGGCGTTTTGAGAACAGTCCAATGGAAGAGCATAATTAACTGGATAAGTTTGATTGTTTCCAAATTGAACTGTATTGTTGTAGACATTTGGTTGGATACATATTATTTCGTTATCGTAACGCAAAGGGCACACTCTTATCGCAGTTTCTATATTAATTTCCATATTTTTAAAAACTATTTTAAAATTGTTTATCAAACATTTGGAATAGAAATCACTGCTGTCAATAATATTATCTATGGTTAATAATCGATATAGCCAACTCAATCTAATCTAATACAAGTAAGATGCGTTCATATATAATGAACAAAATATTTACAAAACATACTAAATCATTTTATTGCTTTTTTTTACAAATGCCATGGAACAATATTAGATTACACACTGAGATTGAAAAAAACAATTACTATGTTACCATACTGTTTAATGCGAATTTAAATTAAAAGTAATTTTTAACAAAGAAACATTTATTCACATTTTCATTCACTACAGTTTAATTCATTTAAGCCAATTTTACTGGTTTTACAAAGCTTTTCTTTCTCTTCTGCTTCTTCTGTGCAATTTCAAGTTGATTTAATTCTGATTCAATTTCAGAAAATATTTGATACTGTTCTTCAACTGGAATCGTTTTCCTGAAAATACAAAATTATTAAAGAATGTTTTAAATTAAGGCAAATGTTAATACATATTCAATCATTAACATACATGTACTGTTTCATTAAATCATATTGAGATGTAGTGTCTGCAAGTTCAGCAGCTCTTTTGTAAAATTTCTCAGGTAGTTCTAAGTCTTGGACACCTTTTAAATTTTTCCTTTCCCATCTCTCCAACCAAGGTCTTGGTTTTAATTTTACTTTAATTGGATTTATTGGTATTTCACTTCCTAAAGCACACATACTGTAAGTTATTATGGAAAGACTGAATTAAAAAGTGTTACTAATGTAGAAAAGATATAAATTTTTGGTGATGAAACTATGATACATTTCTTCTATACAATGAAAGGAAAAAAATTCCTAAACATTTTAATGAGAATTCTACATATACGTTAATTAATTACTCTTAATAAAGAGTGAAGTACTCAAACTGTATGTAGTGCTCTCTCTATACATTTGAAGCATTTAAAAGCTCTTTTCTTCATTGTATAGTATTATATTAATATACCTTCAGGTAATACTTCAGCTTCCATATTTATATCAAAAGTGCTGTATTCTGGTAGAGCATCCCTCAAGTAGAGTAATTCATCATCTAGTCGTTTTTCCAATTTCAAGACATCTATTCTTTGTATTGTGGGATCATAAATATCAAACAGAATCTCAATACCCTTTAAAGAAATTAGATTAGAAACAAGTAAAATAATGTCAAAACAGTAATGTACTATTACCTGTGAATCTATAATATTTCTGAGGATAAAATTGGCTCTAAGACCACAACCTTCTCTTTTAATACAAATACCCACAAAACAATTTAGCTTTTCTGGGTTGTGCTTATCAGAATATGTTACTGACAGTATTGAACCTAAACAAGGGATATTGTATTAATAATTTTATGATAACTCCACACTAATAGGTGATTTTTTTACCAACGTAAAATTCCGGTATATGAACATTGCGTCTTCTGTTTAACATGTCCATGCGTTCTATTATTTCTCTAAGGGGATTTCTAAATTCTATTTTAGGATCAGGTAAAAATTCTGGATAAATTCGCGAAAACTTTAATTGAGATGGTTTTGTTTTATTAGATGCCAGCCTATTAGTTACTTGTAGGGCTTCCGCAGTTTGAGAGTTGCATCTGAAACCTGCAACAAATTGTTGAACTTTCAAAATAACAGTATAATAATATTTTTAGAACCTTTCAGAGACGTAGAAATAATTTTTTTTCGGCTAGACGAAAACATACTACTTGCTTTTTAAAATCTAAGAAAATACATACAAATTAAAAAATGAGATAACTTAAAGGTTATGTCGTTATGTTGTGTATTTATAATGTATGTATACTTTAAGATTTCTCAATTTTCTCCTTGTATACTTATACACAGATGGCACCACGAAATCAATTCCATTTTATTTTTGAAATTATAATGCTACTGTTCGCCAGATGTCAGCTTATTAATTATTTCTGAATGTTTAATGTAGTAATCTAACGGTAGGTGGCCATATATGAACCAATTTAAAGTATTTAGTTGTGTTATGATTGTTTTTAACTTTTTAACAATACATTTTGTAAAAACGTGTTATAATAACAAAAATTCGCCATTAAAAGTATTATTCGCTAAAGTTTATTGAATTATCCGTGCTCGGTTCGCGGATTTTGTTTATAAAGCTATTAATAGTTTAAATTATAAACAATAATGTTCTCCATATGAAGTAGAAGTACTGAAGCGATTCGAATTTTGAAATATACTCCCGTTGATAGCTTTCAATGCAGGCAGTCTTCGGTTAAGATGTGAGTAACTCATTTAAACTATATTTTTGACTAATAAAAAGTTCTGTTTTTTTTACTGATTTACGTTTACGCAGGGGCGTAGCTAGGTAATTAAAGGTCCAGGTGCAAAATATTTTTGGGGCTTCATTCAAACAAAAAAATTACTCCATTACATTGGTTAACATTGTTTTTATTTTGCAATTATGCAAATAGTACCTACATTACGATGCATTATACAGAACAGAAAATTTCTGTTACATCCTGTATAACGTAGCAAGGATGTAAAGCGAAGGAGCGTTATTCATGTAGCGCCGGCCATGAAAGTCTAACTCTTTTCATAAAAGTTAGAGCTAGTATAAAAATAGGTGATTAAAAACTATAAATATAAATTGTATTAAACAAAGAATAGTGCTATTGGTTAATTTGGAAATTCGAAAGAGATTATTAAAAGTACATAATACTTATTATTGGTTCTACTACACTTATTTGTAATGTACTTACAAATACAGTGTAAACTCTATATAACGACACTTAAGGGACTGAACATTTTTCGGCGTTATAAAGAGTGGTCGTTAAATGGAGAGAAATAAAAGATATTATTTTACTATTCTATAATAATATGCATTTACCAATATAGTACACATTTTGCACACGAACATTATTATTCATACATTGCGTATAGCCTGTTATCTTCGT
>NW_020442464.1:881209-883964 GCF_000699045.2 Agrilus planipennis | reverse complement strand
AAACCAGTGGTGTTGTCGAGCCGGAACGCTCCGGAACGTCGTTCCGGTACTTCCTTTTTGGACAGGAACGCGTTCCGGAACTAAAGATGATTTCTGATAACGAGAATTGGCTGACGTATTGAAAAAAAAATTAAAAAGAATTGCTGATTTTTTTTTCTAATTTTTGACGAATTTTTATATGTATTATTATAAACAAGGGTTTGAACCGAACCCGAACCGGAACAAAAACCGGAACGAACCGGCTTGTTTTTCCGAACCGTGAACCGGAGTCCGGAACGTTTTTTTTCTGCTGAACCGGAACTCATATACATATACACAAAATGTGTTTCGTAATGATTTTCGTTTCCTTTCCTTTTTATGCTATATACAAGGCCGATCCTGGCGACGGGCGAAAATTGGGGGAAATCCCCCTCCGTCGTCGTCAAATTTGGGACATGAGACCGCACAGAGCGGCCGCCTACCCAGGATCGGCCCTGTCTATATAATTATATATACGCGTTCCGGTAAAAAAAAAATTAGCACAACACCACTGCGGGTGACGTTATAAAGAGTTTACACTGTATATTACGCATATCTGCATCTATAACCCAGCAAATTTATGATTTATTCTTGAGGGCTACAAAATCTTTCCGTCCGAATTGACCACTATAATTAATAAAAAGTTATTGAATCGGCCGAATTTAGGGATTGAAAAGGACAGAAATGAGGAGGTATATGTTATAAGGAAAGAGTAGGAAGAACAAAGGGCGCTATGGAAATCAATAGAGACTGAAATGATTTGATGGTATCAAACTATGTAGGTACACGCCTAACGTTAAGTTATCAAAATGAAGAGGTAATAAAATTTATTATGAATTCAAAATTTTGAATGCCTTAATAAAACGTTGTGATGCGTCGTTAAAGTCAGAATTTAATTTAAATCGGAACCTCATTTGAGTATTACCCTCTTTAAGTTTTTAAACTGTTTATCGCACTTAATATTGCGGATATATTTCCAATGGGCTTGTAAAAACAGAAAAACAAAGGTATTTTTTATTTACTTTTCCCACTTACGTGTACTCTATAATAATTTTTAGGCCCCTCTTTATTAATAAAAATAGTTGTCCTGAATAGTGCTCTTATTGTGCTTTGATGTGATGTTTGCACACTTCGTTATTAGTATTAAGGAGTAGAGAGAAATTTGGCAAATTTAGGTTCATCAATACCGATATCATTTATAAACAATAGAAAAAGGAAGGGGTCCTAATTGAGAGCCCTGTGGAACATCAGACGTGATCTCAAACGACTCAGACAAATAACCCTTGATTTTTACCCTCTGGGTTCTAATAGTCAGATAAAGTTTTATCCAAGATAATAGTCTACTACCAATTAAAGTTTAGAAATGAAGAGATATTAGAAAGAATAGGAGAACAGAGGAGTCTATGGAAGTCAATAAGAAATAGGCGAGATAGGTTGGTAGGACACCTTCTCAGGCATGAAGGTCTAGTCAGAGACATATTAGAGGCAGAAACGGGAGTTAGGAGGGGTAGAGGTAGACCTAGATTAGATTACTGTTCGCAAATAGTTAAGGATGTGGGCTGTTCTACTTTTAGGGAAATGCGAAGTTTAGCTCAGGATAGGAAAGAGTGGAGGTACGTGTCCAACCAGTCTTAGGAGTTAGGACTGACGACTCTATAATGATGACCAATTACATATTGAATAAGCTTATCTAACAATACATATACCACTATCGATAAAGTAGTTGTATACAGTAATAATTTTGTAGTAGTCGCTCTGTCTTTTGCAAACCCATGTTACGAATGACTAATTTCAAGTTAATGTTCGGCGAACTTACCCGCAAAAATAGGGTCAACAATTTTCACAACTTAAGATAATATATGTAGATATTGGTCTGTAGTCTGCATATTTAAAAAGGTTTATGAGATTGTGAAAGGAAATGTATAATGCGTTAAACAATGCTTAAAACTTATCTACATATACCTAACAGTTATTGCTATATCAGGTTGAAACTGGTTGATAATAGGTTCACGTCCGATTAAGATAATTCGATGGTTGATGCGAATGGTCCATGATCGGTGAAATCTGCAACAATCTGATTGTGAGTTTCCCACATGCGAATAGTGCTAACAATGTACAATGGGCCACAAATGCGTATCCTTGTTTCAGCTTTTCAGATAGTCGTCTCACTTTGCACCGCAACACGTGCAGATAATGCGGTCCATTTACTGCGTACCGGAACAGGTTGAAGGCAATTGTGTAAATCTGCTAACAGTCAGCACTGTAGTTGCGGTTTACAAATGATAAGAACGCGCAGTCCATTAAAGTGGGCTTTGAATAGGACGCCATTTCAACCGAGATCTGAAAGAGATTGTATTATCGAGTTCTAGAATGTAAATTTCGACTATGATGATCTAATAAGTTCAGTTGTAGAATCATATGTACCCATTAGCTTAGTTCTTCTACAAAAGCTACAAAATTTGTATGAACTTACAAGTTTGTATATCTGTGCATTTAAAAAATAAAGAGATAAAATAATTCGAAGTGGTCTGTATTCTGTTGAAACTGCCAGACGCGGATCGCGATTTTGATCTTTTTGGATCTCATCAGCGCGTCGCAGGCAGCTCCGACAGAACACAGACCAACTTTCACCTGCTGTCTCAACAGTGCGTTTTAGAAAATACTACAAATGGCGCAGTAAACGCCATCTGTAGCACGATGCTACATTTTAGGATTACGTATGCTCCAACAAGGTCCA
>NW_020442464.1:850040-880968 GCF_000699045.2 Agrilus planipennis | reverse complement strand
AATAAATAAATTAGAATAAATAATTAAAATCACTTATGTATAGATAAAATAATAGTTAAAAATTAAAATCACTTTAAACAACAGAAAGTAAGTATAAATAAAACAATAAATACTATAAATAATTAAAGGCCATTTATTCTAATTTATTATACATAAATCCATATTTAACCGTTCAACGACAAAATTATCGCAGTCTCGGACTTTCAGATTTTATAACTTAGAAACTTAACCCTGAAGATGCCTCATAATTGACGCGAAACGTAGGATGTTGGTCTCGTATATATAAAAACATTTGCCGCATTGTAGCTTCATTTCTTATTTGATAATTGCTACTTTTGTAAAGAAAGACAAAAAATTGCAGTTTGGACTACCTACCACATTTAAAATTTAAAATTGATAAAGCATTGATATGAGTATTTTAAATTATCCCATACTAGATTTTATCCGCTGCTTCGACCGCGTTGATGTCATAAAAACGTATCAAAGATCATCGACGACAATATAAAATTAATTTTTTTATCTCTCGGGAACAGCATTTTTCTTCTGGATAAAAGGTAGCCTATGTCCTTTAGTGTATTCCTGACGACCTGTCTACAAAATTTCATGATGATCGATTGAGTAGTTAAGGCGTGAAATCGACCACATAAAACTAATTTTTCTATTCTTCGGGAACAGTTTTCTTTTGTTTTTACACTTTTTACTTTTGAAAAATTAAAAAACCATGATTGACCGACAAATTTTCGTTGATTTGAAGATGGTTTCAAATTTCCAATATATCTCTTAGGGTTAGTAAAGACTAATTACTCTTTGACAAAGTTTTAGGTGTTATTTGTTTTCATAATTACTTTCTTTTTGTTGAATTTTAACGTTTGCAGATTTGAAAATGCATTGTGGATCATTTTGAATAGTTTGTTTTTTAAACATCACCATCATCAAATTTAAAATAGTTACTACTTTTCATGAGAGAAATAATTTAGGTAGCAAATTTTTACCTTCCAATTCGTTTATTCTTGGACGGTAGCTCCCAATGGTCCTGCGACATTCGGTTGCAGCAACCAATGTCCGTTGTGCGCTCCGGTGGCGCGAACTGTGTCAGCGACAGTAATTGTCCCTTCGAGGGTCGGTCTCGATAAGAAATGGCGTCAGTACACCGCCGATCGACTAAAATGTTGCCGCCTGACGACGACAGTTATACTGCCTCGTCGATAACCATTACTCAGTAAAAATGATCTTAGCCTTTCACAGCAATATATATCGCCAATATAGAATAGCTCTTAAAGTACCTATAGTTCCGAGTTCAAGACAAACTGGCGAACAATGAAAAATGACCTGCTGTTCTATTGCACGTGTTGGTTTCAATGGGACCTTATTTGCAGTGTTCGCCATTTGTACCAATTGAGAAGCTGTATTCGTTTCTAGAATGTACTCGAATCTTCCTGCCCAGTTCACTCTAGAACATTCTACTTAAGGACAATCAGAGATATTCGATAACCTTCCAATTAAGAAACACCCGAAAAATATTAAAGACCATTGTAGTAGGCGAATTTTACTTATTGGTCAAAATGTATATAAATTGCCCTTATAAAGTTGTCAGAAGCCAACCTCATCACTCATTCGTATTGGTTCTTGAACATTCCAGAACTTGTTTTACTCTTGCTGTCCAGTTTATTTTAGTAAATTCTAGCTCAGAGAAACTCTAGAAACATTCGAGAATATTCCAGTTGAGGACCACTCTAGAAACAATGAAGAACATTCTAGTATATTCTTACTTATTGCAAGTGGGTGTTTGGAAGCTGGGGGTCGACTTGCAGAGACCCACACCAAATCAGAGAAATATAGATCATTATAAGAGATTTCAAAAATTTTTTATTTGGAGCGCTCGTCGGAATGTATTAAAAAGCCCTAATATAGTGTCAGAAGGTAGTCTCACCGCTGAAACATAGTGGTCTTTGAACATTCTAGAACGTTCTCGATTCTTTCGGTTCACTATAAACCATTCTCTTGAGGACAATCCTGGACATTCAAGAATATTCTAGCTGACAATGCTAGAAACATTTAAGAAAATTCGACCATCATTATAGGAGATTCCAAATGTGAAACTACCACAGTGCATGATGAGAGGGAAAGAATCAGGATCAATCACTGTTAACCAATCTTTTCAGTAAGTTTGTGTATTAAAACTGAAGAGTAAATTATAGTACGACAGACACGCGTGACGATGCATATATACGAATATTATCATGCACTTCATTCTGGAACATTCTGCTTTTAGACAACTCAAGATATTCGAGAACTTTCTAATTAAGAACAACCTTAAAACGTTAAAGAACATTATATAGTGGGTATATTTTACTGATTCTAAGCGGGTGTTTAGAATCTTGAATCTTATAGAAGACAATTTTAGAATACTTTGGCTAAAATATGTGGTATATAAAATGTCCTTATAATGCCCGAAAAAACGTCCTCATCACTCGTTCCTATTGGTTCTCCAATATTTTTTAATCTTGCAACTCAGTTTATTTTTTCTTCATTCAAGTATATTCCAGCTGAGGACCAATCTAGAAACAATGAAGAATATTCTAGTATATTCTAACTTATTGTAAGGGGGTGTTTAGAGGCTGGTGGCCGGTGGTCGACTCGCAGACGTACACCAAACCAGAGAAATATGGACCTTTATAAGAGATTCCAAAAATTTTTGATTTAGAGCGCTTGTCGAAATACAGAATATTCTACAACGTTCTCGATTCTTAATCGGTAATAAACAATAATAATTCATCCCCTTGAAGACAATCCTAGGTATCCAGGAACATTCTAGAAACATTTAAGAACATTCTAGTAAAATTCGGAGGAAAATTTGACCATCATCGTAGGAGATTCCGTATATAAGACTACCACAGTGCATGACGGAGGGAAAGAATTAGGACCAACCACTGTTTATTAGTCTATCAGTTCATCACTAAGTTTGTGTATTAAGAGTGAAAAGTAAATTATGGTATAGACGGACACACGTTTTGAATATATCATCATCATAAGGTCGTCTGTCCTAAGACTGGTTGAACACGTACCTCCACTCTTTCCTATCTTCGCATTTCCCTAAAACTAGAACAACCCAAATCCTTAACTACTAATCTAGGTCTACCTCTACCCCTCCTAACTCTCGTTTCTGCCTCTAATATGTCTCTGAATACGAATATTATAATTCTTGGAATGTCCGTCGATTTTTAATTTTTGGGGTAAGCATGTACGACTGACGGTACGGTCCTGTGGGTGTAAGAAGGAGAGAGAATGATAACTGCCTGCACTTGCTTTGTGGTTTAACGACTTGAGATGGTTTGTGTTACAAATTTTATTCGTGTTTTCGTATATTACTTGCGTTACGTTACTTCATTTAATAACAATAACGGATAAAGAAAATGATTCGCTAGTTTTTATTTTACTGTTTGTTTTTGTTTTTATGTTGTTGTTGCTTACATACGTTAGGTGAGTATAAGGTGTAGAACGAAAGACAAAAACAAAAAAGAATGATTCTCATTAGAACTGGGGAAGGTGTGTAATTAAGGCAGCGGAAGGTTTCATGCGTTCTTATAGCGTCCTCGTTCTGCTTGATTGCTAGGTAAGTGCCAAAGTAATCCGGGCGTCGCCGTCGTCGTGGTCGTTTTATCCTTCTGGCACGGCGCCCTGGCGGTAAGCACCGAGAAATTTCATTAAAATACCTACGATAAGCCGAAGTCCGACGCTTTATTTGCAACGATGCTGGTCACACTGCATTATCAATAGCATATTAGACGCCCGAGGCTGATATCGACGCGTATTACTTGCAGCAAAGGTTTTCCGTCGTCGATTTTCACTGCAACGATGAAAATATTGTAAATGAACATACGTATGTTCGATTGCTGTTTAAAATATTTCTGCCTCTGGCTAGAAATAAATTCGACTCGTACGAACACAAGATGATTGCCAATATGGTCGATTTGTGCAGTTTCATGATGACTTTTTAATAACAGAGAAATTTTCGCGATGTTTCACTGTACTGAAGTCGAATTTCTTCCACATGCCTAACTGTATTTGATAAATGTGATCTTATAATCAGTGAGTCAAGAGACGTTTCGCCATGGGCCTGATTAGTATAGTATGCGTAATATAGAGATTAGAAATGAAGAGGTGTTAGAATAGGCGAACAGAGGTCAATACGAAATAGACAATACTAAAAGGCATGTAAGCCGCAACAGTCCAAAGGACTCGAATGATAGTGTTAATTGGTAATAAAAATGTGAAATTCTTGTTTTCAAATTACAAAATAATGAAAAGAAAAGAAGTTTTACTTATAAAACCCTTTTCAGAAAATTGACGTGCACGATTCGTTGGTAAGGGTGGGAAATTTTAATTTTCATTTGAGGTTTTCATTTTCACTTGTGCAAGATTTTTCTACAATCACAGTTAACAGTAAATATCAGATAAACGTTAAAGTGAGTATAGTTGGGACGTTCAAAGTTGGCATAGTCCGCAATAAAACCGTTACATTTACTTTCTTCTTTCAACTTACTAACTACTTAGAGTGGTTGCTGACAGAGCGCCTTCTTTTACTCACGACAGACGTTGTAGGGAATATCGTAAAATCAGAAGAGAGATGTCAGGGAGAAACTGCAGCGGACGCTGATAGTTAACATCATGGCACTTAATGTGTAACAGCATCGGACTTTAAAGAAAGTTCAATATTCTCAGGAATTTAGGAAAGTAAAGACGGTTGTTTAAAGATGTAATTCCAGGCAGTTGTAAAGCCGAACCTGATCTAAGAAACTTCTAACCACTGCACCGCTTATTGTTATTTGGTTATGTCTTTTCACTTTGTCTGTACTACTCATGAAGCATTTCCTAACTTAACAGGGCCGTGTTCAAAACGCAGCAAATGACTGCAGTCCCAAGTGGAAACAAGGAAGAAGATATGTCCATTCTTACAGATAATTTATTGCAGACAATGCCAACCTACGTATATCAGCGCATTTAGTGGCTTCGTTTTGTACTCGATGTTGTAGATTACGTTGCACATACGATGTTGTCATTACTCTATTATTGATTACAATTCTATTACTTTTAGGCACTAATTAATTTACTTATTAAGAAAAATTATGTAATACCTGCTATATTTTACTAATATTACCTTTATTTTTTTTTAATATTCTTTTTATCCCTTTCCATGTCACCTGAAATATCTTAAGAAAAAGCAGGGTGGGTCGCCCATTTGTTATAATACAGCTTTGATCCTACATTTCCTTGATGTTATGGTTCACAGGAACTTATAAAAGCTTTAAAGGTGAAACTTTTCATTAATCTTTTTTTTAAATAAGTTCGTGCCAATTAGGATTTCTGGGAAAGGTCCCGCGGTTCTGTTTTTTGTTTTCGAAGGGCGTAGATAGAGATGAGGGTCGTAAAAAAGTGGAAGGTTTGTACTCCGTTGTAGCAGTAAAATGGAACGGTCCCACTATTGCTCAGAATGCCATGTAATTGAAGGAGCAAGAAAGCTTGGCGCGTTTTTTATGGCGACCTCGTTCTGCTTGATTGCCTGATAAGCGTAGACCGGGTCTAACCCTGATACTTTTTCTGCGCCCCGTTATTTTTCCTTGAAGGCAAACTTTTCAATAAAATGATCTGCTATCGACGTGTAAGTGCTTTGAAGATTTTAATAAGCGACATGAACGTGCGACACGGAGCTTCAGGTTTTTGAACTCCATGAACGGAAACAAATCTATCTTGAAGTATGTAATATAATTGATTTAATATCCAGGCTATCCGTCTTATACTTCAAACATGTATTTATACAAATTATTATACTTAATAGTATTCTTTAAAAAAATTGGTTTACAGCATCTACCCAAGTATTTAGTGAAATTATATTACGCTGCATTGAACTTCCACCTTGCGCATTGACCTGCGAATTTTGAAATATTTGAAGCAGTTTCTGGAAGTACCTTCTCGTTGCCTGAAAGTAAACTGTGTACAACTCGTTTCAAATGGATAAAGATGTGATCTTGAAGAAAGAAAGGCGTGAGCAAGACAGAAATAGTTTGAACGAGATAAAATATGATGAATGAATGATCATGAATTTGGAATTTTGTTACGGCGAATTCAGGTAAACGGAACAGGAATATCTTTAACCATTTATAATGAGTTGTAGCGCGATTTTGTGTAGTGCTTTCAAAAAAACAACAAAAAGCTAGCAATCAATTATAATATGGTGTAAAAGCCTGATTTTGTAGATCAAGAACCAATCCCAGGGTAAACTGACTTTTACCCTGGGGTTGGTTGACTTCTCCCTGGGGGTAAGTTAACCTAAGAAGTAATTAGTATCTACAAAATTTAGGGGTAACATTGTTACAAAAAAGTGAATTTATATATTTATTTTGAGATATAGCTACTCCACCATGTTATACAGTAACGAATTTTATATATAGTCACGTATTTAAACACTCTCTCGCACTATTACTACTTGATGATCACTTTGTCATTTTTTCGCTCTTTCCAGTTCACTTTGTATCACCATGTAACTCCAACTCGTACTAATCCACTCGATCTCGAGACAACTATTTATAGGGGCCGGTCGTGGTTCTAGAATGATCCAGTATATGCCGTCAAGAAACGCGGTCTTCTTTGTATGTCGGGTTGCTTACTTACATGTGACAATATTTAGAAATGGAACATAATTATTTTAATTTAATATTGACCCTAGACAAAAATTTTCAGTCTCTGCCCAGTCTCTCAGAGTCTTTCAGCGTCTCTCACAGTCTCTTAGTTATTGCCTGGTTGTTTTTATGGATCTCTCACAGCCTCTGAATGAGACTCAAACGATAAAATAGTTAATTCAGAGATTCGAGTCTCTCACAGAGAGACTGAATAAATAAAACTGAAAATTTGAGAGACTGGAGACTCTCGTAAAAAGACTGGGATCTCTGAAATATGTTGAACTTGGAAATTTTTAACCATGTCTATCGAGATACCACTTATTGAGAGATTCAAGTTTCTCGTTCAGAAATTCGAGTCTCTCGTTCAGAGAATGGATACGAAATGAGAATCTCTCTATGAGCGACTCGAGTCTCTCGTTCAGAGACGCTAAACAGTTTTTTTGACAGTCTCTTTCAGCGACACCAGAGAGACTCGATGAGAGACGGAGACTCGAGTTTCGCTTTCAGAGACTCTGAGAGACTGAACATTTTTATCTCGGGCAAGGCGGATTACATAATTTAGAATTACTAGTCAACAATTTAAACATGGGTAATTAATAACTTTATAGTATTGAGGGGATAGACTGACGCGATAATACAGAAAATAAGATGACTTTTATTAACTCTATTTAACAACACTTGCAACAAGCGAGGGTATCGTACTGACCGTGAATATTCTTCATTATTGAACTTAAAGTGGTTATACAACACAGAAATGGAATATTTATGTTCAGGTACCTACATTTTTAAGTATTAGTGGTACGCATACCCCAATCTGAAGGGTCTGTGTATCCGATCACTAGTGTACAAAATTTCCAACTATTTAATATATTTTCAAGAAGGTTAAATTTAAGATATTTATATTTTTGCTGCTATAGTATAATAATAATTTTAGCATACCTTGGAAAATACCACAAATGGCGCGGCAAACGCCATCCGTAGTAAGATGCCACATTTTAGAATTACGTATGCTCCAACAAGGTCCATTTAAATATATGGATATCTACTTGCTGAAACGAAACGAAAACGCGCTGGTAAAATTTGGTCTGTGTTCTGTCGGAGCTGCCTGCGACGCGCTGATGAGATCTAAAAAGATCGAAATCGCGATCCGCGTCTGGCAGTTTCGACAGAATACAGACCACTTCGAATATTTTATTCGATTATGGTAACGTGCCTATCACGTTGAGGTTAGCTACGCCGAGATTCGTTTCAGCAAGTAGATATCCATATATTTAAATGGACCTCGTGCTACAGATGGCGTTTACCGCGCCATTTGTGGTATTTTCTAAAACACTTCGAATTATTTAATTTTTTTATTAGCCTACATTATTAGATAGTTGGGGGACGTAGAAATGACAGGGAGCTATAACAGGATGAGTGAAGTCGGTAAGCCGCCTCACCACCCTGCATCTTTATGATCTTGAATTCGACTTTATTGTACTTCTATTTTTATTATATTATATTATGTATTATTTGTAACAGCATTTATTTAAATTCTCCTCCTTCTATTGTTCAATATTGTGCACATAGTTAGTTAAACAGCATAATTTACTTTGATGTTTGACGTAGTGTTTGACTCCGTCTGTATGTGTACGTTTCCTGCGGTTTGTACTATTACCGTCGTGCTTTATGATTCTGTGATCCGAAGTTTCTCATTACCGCACCTGACTGCGAGTAAAGTTGAACGTGAATGTCACCTGTGGGGCAAATAAGAAAGAGGATTTCAACGGGGTGCCAATTACACCACAGGAGGATTTAAGTAAAATCCTTTATATAACGGCTTTTCGTTCCAAATTGGAAACGTAAACCCTGTTTCATTGGAAAATTGAATTCCTGTTGATTTTTTAGGAGAAACTGTAGGTTCAGTCGCAAGTAAGATTTCTTTTATATTTATTTCGGAAAAATTCATACTTATATAGTTTGTCAACTTTGTTCCTGTCACGATCCTTTTCAAAAAGGTTTCTTAATTTTATTTATTAATTGTGACCCCCTGTATCAAAATTTGTAACNATTCTTCGCCAATATGGATTGTTCCGAAGAAAGCAGATAGTTCCGGAAAAATTGTGAAATAAGTTTAACGGCATACATTCCCAAAAATAATTTTAAAATATTGAGAACGACGACTTTTTAGTAAAATGGATTACATAATATAATCACTTTCTATAATTTTTATTACTTTCTACGTTGCATGTTATTAAAAAATCATAATAGTGATTAATAATAATTATTATTTTACATGAGTGGAATTCAATTTTGTCGTGTAGTATATAATCTAAGCATACTAATCTTTTGCCCCTGTGTTTCTATCCCTACAGTTATACTGTCTTTAATGACGTTGATCGCGTCTTCGATGTATAAATTAAAAAGTAGGTGACAGTGTACATCCTTGTCTGATTCCCTATTTATATCAAAAAAATAATTCTTTGATCGAAAATCTTATCATTTCAAACATTTCTGTCTAATTTGCAACTCTCTTTTCATCGAAGCCATCGATTTTGCCACAATGTAGTCCATATCCTGATTTTACAGTTGTTGTTTGAAACAATGTCGAAGTTCTGCTTACGATTAGCAAAGTGGGCGATATAGGTGGGTTCAGTTGATGATTATTTGGCTTCAATTGTGCCCTCAGGGTTAAGTTGCCTGTGCCGGTTGTTTAATTAACATAATCAGGCAACTGGGAACTTTCGGGTGAAGGAAAACCGCACAATTAACGCCAAATGTTACTTTACACCTTCAGCAAACGTTTAATAGTATAAGCGGAATGGCGATACAAGAAGAATTAGTCGCTATAGGGAAACTTAAGTGGAATATACTACAAATTGCTTCTGGTTTGAAAATTTTGAAAGCGGTACGTTTAAAGATAAAAATTAAGTGTTATAGTTGAAAAGGTTTAATTAAAGTTTGGATTCTTAGTGTTCTGTTGGTGGAAACGAATGTAATAAAAGAATATTTAGGCAATTGAACAAAAACCGAAGTGAATACTTGAAGTTGAAAGAATGGTACTATTGTGTAAGAACTTGGACGAAGATAGAATTAGGATTCATAGTAATTAGAAAATTTAATTGTCAGGAAAACTGAAATGTGACGCTGTGGGGTATGTGTGAGTAATCTCAAAAACCAATTAATTGCTGCTGATCTACTATAATATTTTGCCAAATTTACATTTATAAAAAGCTTTTGACAATGTTAAATGGGATAAGATGTTAAATATACTTAAAAATGTAAGGATGAGTTACAAAGATAAAAGAGTGATACTTAGTTTGTATAAAGAGCAACAGGCAGTTATAGAGAAAGACAGGAGACGAACAATTAGAAGAAGTGGCCGATTTTAGGTATCTAGGAAGTTAGATAAGTCAGGACGGAAGGAGTAGTCAGGATATAATGTAGAGGATAGAGCAGGGTCGAGTCGGACTCAATAAAAAGAAGTCACTTCTAATTCCAAAAAGGTTGTTAAAGGTGTATGTTTGGAGCACGGCACTGTACGGGTGCGAAACATGGACAGTGGGCGTGGCGGAAAAGAAAAGGTTAGAAGCGTTCGAAATGTGGTGTTACATGCGAATGATGAGGATACCGTGGATAGAGAAGGTTAGAAATGAAGAGGTATTAGAAAGAGTAAGTGAACAGAGGATTCTATGGAAGTCAAAGAGAAATAGGCAAGATAGGTTAGTACGACGCCTTCTCAGGCATGAAGGTCTAGTCAGAGATATGGGTTGTTCTAGTTTAGGGAAATTCGAAGATTAACTGAGGATAGGAAAGAGTAGAGGTGCATGTCCAACCAGTCTTATGACTGACGTCCTTGTGATGATTTGTACCTATTAATTCTTTTTGTTTAATTGCAAGATTTGAAACTGCATCTTTGAAAGTGTTTTCGGACTAAACTTCAGAAGAACTTTCTACTTAGAATGATCAGTACCACCATGCCTCAAACTATTTGCTATTCCTCCTAAAACACCCTGTATGTATATTTTGAGTGTTGTGCAAATAAATAGACATACTAGAAAATTTTCGTTACGATATTTACAAAATTACACTACTAAAAATGACAAACATAAATACAATTATTTTGTTGTTATTGTCGATAAAAAAGGAACCAATAAGAGATTAATTAATTAATTGTAAGTATATAAATTCAAAATGAAATATACGAATAAAATGAAAAGATTGAAATAAATTGTCGAGTTTTCGTTGTCCTTTGAGAAAAAGATTGTCGAGTCAAGTATGTCAAATCCTTAAAAGGACCAAAATACATTAGAAAATATTACAATTGCTTTACCTGTTTCAACTTCAAGAATTTTAATTTTCTTCTATTTCACCGTTATGCGATGCTGTTGGAGGTAATTGGATTCTCTTCTAGATTTAAATACTTGTCCAATTAGGGGCTCCGTTTGGGGGAAAAGAGAAACAATTTTGCCCGGGAATTTTAATATTTAGAGAGTTGCGGCGGACATAATTGCGGGTGTATTAAAATAGCTGTCTCTGATGGCACAAAGGCAAAGTATTTTGTTGTGCTGCCACCGAATACGGTTGGAAAGATGTAAAAATAAAATGTTGCGGTCGTGGTGTTTTTGACAGTTGGGTAGTCTATTTTCAGTTTGCTGTAGTGCCGTATTAATACCAATGCGATGCGACATGATGGAGGTTTAAATTTTTCTCGAAGTATAATACAACACGTCAGTCGTTCGCGATTTTATAAATGCAATGTATACCAGTGAAAATCTCATCTCAAAGTTCATTCAAGCATTGTTACGGCTTCAAATACATACCGAAATACGAGAAATGGGTTTGAGCATTTTGTTACCCCCATGATACAGTAGAATATACACATACGAATGATCATAAAGTAGGCTAACTTGCATTTTCTCTGTACAACGTATAATACTGGAATCCCGATTGTTCTCTTATCGGGATATTGCATATTGGGGTTTAAAATTGCAATATTAGTCGGCGTATACGGGGGTGGCTCAATATCTTCTTGGACTGACCCAGACAGTGGCGTATTTAGACTTAATGCCACCCTACTTAAATCTGATAGCGCTTCCATTGACATTATAAATTAATTATAAAAAATAATGACACAATTGTTACAAAAAGTATTTATTTGAAATAATTTTTTTTAAGAACGTTTCTACTAGATTACTGTAACGCAAAAAAGTCAGTCAAGCCCAAAAACTTTAAAGTTCTAGTCAGACTGCTTTCTACTGAAATCAGACAGTTAGTAAATTTAGTTGATAGTCTGGGTGATAGTACTGCCGAGGTATTTTTTTATTCTAGGATATACAGATGGATATTTTCTACTTAATTAGAGAACTATGCACATCGACAATCTTTAGGAATCCTTGAAAATGTAGACATTCATTTACCTATACAATTAGTTGGATCTGTAAGCAAGTTACATTTTATAATTAAGCCAACCTAGACTCTGCATTAAACCTCGCAACCATCGAACTGACGTTGAATCGGGTCTAATATATATATCGAAGTTCTGCTTACGATTAGCANTTTGTATCATATTTAATGTTAATTAGAACGTAATTTGCATCCAACTTTCTTAACACACAAAGGGAATTGTTAATTTTCTTTTATTTGTTTTGTTAAAGTAAATTTTATGTTGTATGCGGTGTTTATTGTTTAGTCACAGTCAAGGGAGAACAACAAGGAGCTGGTATTGTCACTGAAAGTAGAACGGTACGTTTACTGAATTAAGTAATAGGCTCTCGACAATTGGTTAGATCAACTACCTCTCAGGCGGGCAAACAAAGGAATGTTTACAATGTCCCCGCGTTTTGTTTGGCATTTTAATGCCAGAGGGATGGTGTTGCTATGACATTTTCTATAATAATGTTTTAGTTTCATTCGCGAATGTTGTCTGTCGGCTTCTTGGTCCCTTAAGGAAGAACGTAGTAATTCGTGACGAGGTTACTTATCCTTGCTTCAAGTCTGCGAGAGAACTTGGAGTAGTACTGCACCGGCAGCTGCCGAAACTTGTGTGCAACTTCGGGGGTATTGTTATGAGTTATGCGAAAATTGTGCCGAGCTTGGCAATTTTTTATCAAGTTTGACATTTAATAAAATTTACTTGACTGCCTCTATCTGGCGCAACGAAGTTTTCATACTGAAGCGGCGCGGAAGAATTCTGATGGCAAACTAAAATAAGAAAAGAAGAAAACCAAGCATGTATGTTGGTATTGGAATATTTGGTGTTTCTTATTCTACACAGACTCTTCAATCTAAAATTGTTCTTTACCAGAACACAATATCAATAAGCAAAAAGTTATAAAGAAGCAAACAAAATTTAAAAACGTTTTCAATGCAATATGTCCCATATCTTCTGTAATTTATAATTCATATAGTCAAAAGTCGTATGATGGTTTATGTTTTTGATATTCTGAGCCTTTAATGTCATCTCAGGTGACAGGTTTATTCATGTATATTTGTTTAAGAAATTATGCTATTGAATGGATATAAAAAGAAAAGAAAGTATGGAATTATTGCGTTAATAGGATTTTATGAATGAAAGTGTTCTTTTTTAAAGGGTGCGTTGAATAATCTTAGAAAAGCCACCGCTTTCAGTTTTTTCAAAATAACTCAAAAACGAGGCAATTTTCGAGAATTTTATGAGAGTACTTTTTTTTAGAAAATTGAATTTGCCACCCAATTACTTCATTTAATTTTCTTTTTACTATATTTAGTATTGAACATAATTAAATACATTTAAAACAAAACGTGTTTGCGATAAAACAGGCAACTGACCATTGATATCTCTGTGAATTTTCATCGTAGAAAAAACAATAAAACAAGAAAAGGTCTGTTTTTTTAAGGGTTATCTTTTCTCAGAACACATATATAACTAAATCGCCCAGGAAAAAAGTTATAAACAATTTAATAAAAAAAAAGTTTTTTTTCTTAATTTTCTACTTCTACTAAAAACGGTAAAAAAAGAAAATTAAATAAAGTATTTCAATGGAAAATTTAATTTTCTAAAAAAGGTACTCTTGTAAAAATTTTGAAAATTGCTTCGTTTTCAAGTTATTTGCAGAAAACTGAATGGGGTGTCTTTTTTAAGATTACTCAAAAAGCACCCTTTAAAAAAGGGTCACTTTGTGGCTTTAGAAGCCAAACTACCATATTGAAGCATAAAACCTCTTTAACGCTATTGTTCAATACTAAAATCTGTATTCAATAGCCTAAAATTAAAATATAATAATTCATCGATTAGATATCGGACACACATGGGATATCATTCGTTTCGATATAAAAAAGAGCAAGAAAACGTTATAGTTCACTGTTAAAGAGAAGTTTGCGAGTTGGATAAAACTGTGAAACAGTTTATACATTATTATGTACTAACCATTTTGTTCATACCTTGCTTCCACTAACCAAAGTTGCTATCTTAATAATGCATGTTAAAGCTGATGCATAAATCGTTGCTATTATGTAATAAAATGGTTCTCATATGTGACAGCTCAGAATTTAGTTTGCATCTGGGAAACAAAGTTCGAGCTACTTGTATTATAGGCGACATACGATGTTATAATCTATGATGTATCGGGCAGCTACGATAATTCGAAGTTCTGCTATAAATTGTCTCACAAGTTGTATTAGGTACTTAGAATGCCAAAAGATCAAGGGAATTCTTCAGAACAAGTAATAGGAGCAAGTATCAGATGATTTCTATAAAGAAATAAAAGCTGCAAAACGAAGTTGTTTTTGCATCTATTTCAGACGGAAGAAAAGGGATGTCAGCCGAATTAGATTAGATTAGATTAGGTTAAGAAATTCAGATCATAACAGATCAGATTTTAATATTTGAAAATTACTAATTAGTTCAGCACTTTTTTGTAATCCAAGGTGGCGATATGAGACAGCGTTGTTACTGTAAAATAAGTCCTTAATTAATTTAATCAGTTGGTAAGAGTTTTTTACTTGAGACCTATGAATGCCATTTGGATAAAGTATTTGGGTGGGGGGGACTTTGGAAAAGGGTTTTACAATCGCTGTGCCTTAACAAGCAAAGGAAGAAAAAGTAGGGAAAGATAGGAGACGAAAAAAAAAAAANCCCTTTTCAGAAAATTGACGTGCACCATTCGTTTGTAAAGGTGGGAAATTTTAATTTTCATTTGAGGTTTTCATTTTCACTTGTGCAAGATTTTCCCGAAATCACAGTATACACTAAATATCAGATAAACGTTAAAGTGACTATAGTTGGGACGTTCAAAATTGACATAGTCCGCAATCAAACCGTTGCATTTACTTTCTTCGTTTAACTTTTAGGGGATGCAAGGTCAAATAACACAATAAAACAAATGAATTCAAACAGGACTAACAACTTAACAATAATATATTTACAAAACTGGAAGAATGAAATTAGAACTGAAGACTTAGCAGATTAATTGAATAGAACTGTAGGAAACCGAATTAGGAAGTGTTAATGTTTTGGAAATGAAAATGTTAGGAAAACTATTAGGGCGGAGTTAGAAGCATTTAGATGAAAGTACGGAACCAATTAGAAGAGAATACAATCTGGAAATGTGAATATAAAATATAGAATGTTAACCCTAAACCGCTGAAGAAACCTACCATTAAAAAGCAATTAAGAAGGGACAATAGTTATTGACATCATGCAGTTAGTACGTGAAGTTGAAATGTTAAAAGGGATTATAGAAAAGTCCAAGTAATAAAGTTATTTGCAGAGAACACAATAGATAGGTACATACACAAAAGATTTGAAATAGAAATATTAAGACAGATATTTACATAATGAGAATAACAGAACAATACAACACAATTTGAANCATATTGAGATGTAGTGTCTGCAAGTTCAGCAGCTCTTTTGTAAAATTTCTCAGGTAGTTCTAAGTCTTGGACACCTTTTAAATTTTTCCTTTCCCATCTCTCCAACCAAGGTCTTGGTTTTAATTTTACTTTAATTGGATTTATTGGTATTTCACTTCCTAAAGCACACATACTGTAAGTTATTATGGAAAGACTGAATTAAAAAGTGTTACTAATGTAGAAAAGATATAAATTTTTGGTGATGAAACTATGATACATTTCTTCTATACAATGAAAGGAAAAAAATTCCTAAACATTTTAATGAGAATTCTACATATACGTTAATTAATTACTCTTAATAAAGAGTGAAGTACTCAAACTGTATGTAGTGCTCTCTCTATACATTTGAAGCATTTAAAAGCTCTTTTCTTCATTGTATAGTATTATATTAATATACCTTCAGGTAATACTTCAGCTTCCATATTTATATCAAAAGTGCTGTATTCTGGTAGAGCATCCCTCAAGTAGAGTAATTCATCATCTAGTCGTTTTTCCAATTTCAAGACATCTATTCTTTGTATTGTGGGATCATAAATATCAAACAGAATCTCAATACCCTTTAAAGAAATTAGATTAGAAACAAGTAAAATAATGTCAAAACAGTAATGTACTATTACCTGTGAATCTATAATATTTCTGAGGATAAAATTGGCTCTAAGACCACAACCTTCTCTTTTAATACAAATACCCACAAAACAATTTAGCTTTTCTGGGTTGTGCTTATCAGAATATGTTACTGACAGTATTGAACCTAAACAAGGGATATTGTATTAATAATTTTATGATAACTCCACACTAATAGGTGATTTTTTTACCAACGTAAAATTCCGGTATATGAACATTGCGTCTTCTGTTTAACATGTCCATGCGTTCTATTATTTCTCTAAGGGGATTTCTAAATTCTATTTTAGGATCAGGTAAAAATTCTGGATAAATTCGCGAAAACTTTAATTGAGATGGTTTTGTTTTATTAGATGCCAGCCTATTAGTTACTTGTAGGGCTTCCGCAGTTTGAGAGTTGCATCTGAAACCTGCAACAAATTGTTGAACTTTCAAAATAACAGTATAATAATATTTTTAGAACCTTTCAGAGACGTAGAAATAATTTTTTTTCGGCTAGACGAAAACATACTACTTGCTTTTTAAAATCTAAGAAAATACATACAAATTAAAAAATGAGATAACTTAAAGGTTATGTCGTTATGTTGTGTATTTATAATGTATGTATACTTTAAGATTTCTCAATTTTCTCCTTGTATACTTATACACAGATGGCACCACGAAATCAATTCCATTTTATTTTTGAAATTATAATGCTACTGTTCGCCAGATGTCAGCTTATTAATTATTTCTGAATGTTTAATGTAGTAATCTAACGGTAGGTGGCCATATATGAACCAATTTAAAGTATTTAGTTGTGTTATGATTGTTTTTAACTTTTTAACAATACATTTTGTAAAAACGTGTTATAATAACAAAAATTCGCCATTAAAAGTATTATTCTCTAAAGTTTATTGAATTATCCGTGCTCGGTTCGCGGATTTTGTTTATAAAGCTATTAATAGTTTAAATTATAAACAATAATGTTCTCCATATGAAGTAGAAGTACTGAAGCGATTCGAATTTTGAAATATTTGAAGCAGTTTCTGGAAGTACCTTCTCGTTGCCTGAAAGTAAACTGTGTACAACTCGTTTCAAATGGATAAAGATGTGATCTTGAAGAAAGAAAGGCGTGAGCAAGACAGAAATAGTTTGAACGAGATAAAATATGATGAATGAATGATCATGAATTTGGAATTTTGTTACGGCGAATTCAGGTAAACGGAACAGGAATATCTTTAACCATTTATAATGAGTTGTAGCGCGATTTTGTGTAGTGCTTTCAAAAAAACAACAAAAAGCTAGCAATCAATTATAATATGGTGTAAAAGCCTGATTTTGTAGATCAAGAACCAATCCCAGGGTAAACTGACTTTTACCCTGGGGTTGGTTGACTTCTCCCTGGGGGTAAGTTAACCTAAGAAGTAATTAGTATCTACAAAATTTAGGGGTAACATTGTTACAAAAAAGTGAATTTATATATTTATTTTGAGATATAGCTACTCCACCATGTTATACAGTAACGAATTTTATATATTGTCACGTATTTAAACACTCTCTCGCACTATTACTACTTGACGATCACTTTGTCATTTTTTCGCTCTTTCCAGTTCACTTTGTATCACCATGTAACTCCAACTCGTACTAATCCACTCGATCTCGAGACAACTATTTATAGGGGCCGGTCGTGGTTCTAGAATGATCCAGTATATGCCGTCAAGAAACGCGGTCTTCTTTGTATGTCGGGTTGCTTACTTACATGTGACAATATTTAGAAATGGAACATAATTATTTTAATTTAATATTGACTCTAGACAAAAATTTTCAGTCTCTGCCCAGTCTCTCAGAGTCTTTCAGCGTCTCTCACAGTCTCTTAGTTATTGCCTGGTTGTTTTTATGGATCTCTCACAGCCTCTGAATGAGACTCAAACGATAAAATAGTTAATTCAGAGATTCGAGTCTCTCACAGAGAGACTGAATAAATAAAACTGAAAATTTGAGAGACTGGAGACTCTCGTAAAAAGACTGGGATCTCTGAAATATGTTGAACTTGGAAATTTTTAACCATGTCTATCGAGATACCACTTATTGAGAGATTCAAGTTTCTCGTTCAGAAATTCGAGTCTCTCGTTCAGAGAATGGATACGAAATGAGAATCTCTCTATGAGCGACTCGAGTCTCTCGTTCAGAGACCAGATACGAAATGAGGATCTCTCTATGAGCGACTCGAGTCTCTCGTTCAGAGACGCTAAACAGTTTTTTTGACAGTCTCTTTCAGCGACACCAGAGAGACTCGATGAGAGACGGAGACTCGAGTTTCGCTTTCAGAGACTCTGAGAGACTGAACATTTTTATCTCGGGCATTTCACACAAAAACGTTCACAAACCTACATATTATTATTATATTAATCCTATGATTAAAGTAATAGAATAGATTAGCATTTACTTCTCGATGATTATTACAAAGGTATGGAAANATCTAATTACATTTTTCAACTTTATCCACAAATTTTAATAGTTATCCGTCTTAGTAATATGTATTTCTGCTTTGATCCTTTTGTATCATATTTAATGTTAATTAGAACGTAATTTGCATCCAACTTTCTTAACACACAAAGGGAATTGTTAATTTTCTTTTATTTGTTTTGTTAAAGTAAATTTTATGTTGTATGCGGTGTTTATTGTTTAGTCACAGTCAAGGGAGAACAACAAGGAGCTGGTATTGTCACTGAAAGTAGAACGGTACGTTTACTGAATTAAGTAATAGGCTCTCGACAATTGGTTAGATCAACTACCTCTCAGGCGGGCAAACAAAGGAATGTTTACAATGTCCCCGCGTTTTGTTTGGCATTTTAATGCCAGAGGGATGGTGTTGCTATGACATTTTCTATAATAATGTTTTAGTTTCATTCGCGAATGTTGTCTGTCGGCTTCTTGGTCCCTTAAGGAAGAACGTAGTAATTCGTGACGAGGTTACTTATCCTTGCTTCAAGTCTGCGAGAGAACTTGGAGTAGTACTGCACCGGCAGCTGCCGAAACTTGTGTGCAACTTCGGGGGTATTGTTATGAGTTATGCGAAAATTGTGCCGAGCTTGGCAATTTTTTATCAAGTTTGACATTTAATAAAATTTACTTGACTGCCTCTATCTGGCGCAACGAAGTTTTCATACTGAAGCGGCGCGGAAGAATTCTGATGGCAAACTAAAATAAGAAAAGAAGAAAACCAAGCATGTATGTTGGTATTGGAATATTTGGTGTTTCTTATTCTACACAGACTCTTCAATCTAAAATTGTTCTTTACCAGAACACAATATCAATAAGCAAAAAGTTATAAAGAAGCAAACAAAATTTAAAAACGTTTTCAATGCAATATGTCCCATATCTTCTGTAATTTATAATTCATATAGTCAAAAGTCGTATGATGGTTTATGTTTTTGATATTCTGAGCCTTTAATGTCATCTCAGGTGACAGGTTTATTCATGTATATTTGTTTAAGAAATTATGCTATTGAATGGATATAAAAAGAAAAGAAAGTATGGAATTATTGCGTTAATAGGATTTTATGAATGAAAGTGTTCTTTTTTAAAGGGTGCGTTGAATAATCTTAGAAAAGCCACCGCTTTCAGTTTTTTCAAAATAACTCAAAAACGAGGCAATTTTCGAGAATTTTATGAGAGTACTTTTTTTTAGAAAATTGAATTTGCCACCCAATTACTTCATTTAATTTTCTTTTTACTATATTTAGTATTGAACATAATTAAATACATTTAAAACAAAACGTGTTTGCGATAAAACAGGCAACTGACCATTGATATCTCTGTGAATTTTCATCGTAGAAAAAACAATAAAACAAGAAAAGGTCTGTTTTTTTAAGGGTTATCTTTTCTCAGAACACATATATAACTAAATCGCCCAGGAAAAAAGTTATAAACAATTTAATAAAAAAAAAGTTTTTTTTCTTAATTTTCTACTTCTACTAAAAACGGTAAAAAAAGAAAATTAAATAAAGTATTTCAATGGAAAATTTAATTTTCTAAAAAAGGTACTCTTGTAAAAATTTTGAAAATTGCTTCGTTTTCAAGTTATTTGCAGAAAACTGAATGGGGTGTCTTTTTTAAGATTACTCAAAAAGCACCCTTTAAAAAAGGGTCACTTTGTGGCTTTAGAAGCCAAACTACCATATTGAAGCATAAAACCTCTTTAACGCTATTGTTCAATACTAAAATCTGTATTCAATAGCCTAAAATTAAAATATAATAATTCATCGATTAGATATCGGACACACATGGGATATCATTCGTTTCGATATAAAAAAGAGCAAGAAAACGTTATAGTTCACTGTTAAAGAGAAGTTTGCGAGTTGGATAAAACTGTGAAACAGTTTATACATTATTATGTACTAACCATTTTGTTCATACCTTGCTTCCACTAACCAAAGTTGCTATCTTAATAATGCATGTTAAAGCTGATGCATAAATCGTTGCTATTATGTAATAAAATGGTTCTCATATGTGACAGCTCAGAATTTAGTTTGCATCTGGGAAACAAAGTTCGAGCTACTTGTATTATAGGCGACATACGATGTTATAATCTATGATGTATCGGGCAGCTACGATAATTCGAAGTTCTGCTATAAATTGTCTCACAAGTTGTATTAGGTACTTAGAATGCCAAAAGATCAAGGGAATTCTTCAGAACAAGTAATAGGAGCAAGTATCAGATGATTTCTATAAAGAAATAAAAGCTGCAAAACGAAGTTGTTTTTGCATCTATTTCAGACGGAAGAAAAGGGATGTCAGCCGAATTAGATTAGATTAGATTAGGTTAAGAAATTCAGATCATAACAGATCAGATTTTAATATTTGAAAATTACTAATTAGTTCAGCACTTTTTTGTAATCCAAGGTGGCGATATGAGACAGCGTTGTTACTGTAAAATAAGTCCTTAATTAATTTAATCAGTTGGTAAGAGTTTTTTACTTGAGACCTATGAATGCCATTTGGATAAAGTATTTGGGTGGGGGGGGACTTTGGAAAAGGGTTTTACAATCGCTGTGCCTTAACAAGCAAAGGAAGAAAAAGTAGGGAAAGATAGGAGACGAAAAAAAAAAAAAGAAGTCGCCTTCAATTTCGATTAATTTAGAAATGTTAAAGGTGTATGTATGGAACCCGGCGCTGTACGGGTGTGAAACATGGACAGTGGGCGCGGCGGAAAAGAAAAAGTTAGAAGCGTTCGGAATGTGGTGTCATAGGCGAATGATGATGATACCGTGGTTAGAGAAGGTTAAAAATGAAGAAGTTTTAGAAATAGTAGGAGAACAAAGAACTCTATGGAAGTCAGTAAGAAATAGGCGAGAACCTATCTCGAGGACAGCGTCTCAGACATGAAGGTTTAGTCAGAGACATATTAGAGGCAGAAACGGGAGTTAGAAGGGGTAGAGGTAGAGCTAGATTAGATTACTGTTCGCAAATAGTTAAAGATGTGGGTTGTTCTAGTTTTAGGGAAATGCAAAAATTAGCTCAGGATAGAAAAGAGTAGAGGTGCGTGTCCCACCAGTCTTAGAATTAACGACCTTATGATGATGATGATGTCTTAAGGTTCCTTGACGGAATTATCTACTACGTTGTAAATTCGTCGATTTATTTTAAAGCAGTTTTTACCACATTAAACCCAGTCAGTTATGTTTGAAATCGTTTTTTTTTTTATGTATGATGTTATATTTTGTTTTGATACTAAATGTATTCCTCTCATATGGCTGCTTTAGTAGAGATTGCAGTATTTTACAATTTTTAGTATCGATTTTGTTTTGAATGGAGTTTTCTCAAGCAATTTATTTTGTTACATAAAAGTTATTGGTCGGAGATTATTAGCTCCTTAACATTTAAAAGCTTCGACGTATTGGGAAGGCAAGTTCTATAAATGTGCTTACAGTTTTTTTAACAAAAAGTATGAGCGCTTGAACTTTTTGAATATGAAAAACTTGTCGACCATAAACGAGTCGCTTATAGAGGCTGCTATATTGAACGAAAGCCCGTCTACTTAAATTCTGAATCAAGAGAGCAAAGCAATTTCGAAAAGTGCCAAAGATAATCGCCGAACTTATCGGATATTCTGTCGACTTCCAATTAAAACAAAACGTGATTTATACACCCGAGATTTTAATTGAATTATTCAGCTCCTGCTTGGTTTTGTTTTCCTTTTTTATTTCTATGATTAATTCCTATCGTAAGATCATTTTTAATTAAAACAGTGATTTTTGAAATTCGAACTGTAATTGAAAAGCTTTACAATTAATTTGAAAAAAGTAATGACTTCCCGTAAAAATCTAGTTTGTTGATTTAGAAATTGTTATTGAATAATTTACTATTCGAAGCGTGACTTGACAACATTGGTGTCTATTGGATAGCGTAATGCGAAAACTTTGCAGCTACATGTATCATATTTAATGTTAATTAGAACGTAATTTGCATCCAACTTTCTTAACACACAAAGGGAATTGTTAATTTTCTTTTATTTGTTTTGTTAAAGTAAATTTTATGTTGTATGCGGTGTTTATTGTTTAGTCACAGTCAAGGGAGAACAACAAGGAGCTGGTATTGTCACTGAAAGTAGAACGGTACGTTTACTGAATTAAGTAATAGGCTCTCGACAATTGGTTAGATCAACTACCTCTCAGGCGGGCAAACAAAGGAATGTTTACAATGTCCCCGCGTTTTGTTTGGCATTTTAATGCCAGAGGGATGGTGTTGCTATGACATTTTCTATAATAATGTTTTAGTTTCATTCGCGAATGTTGTCTGTCGGCTTCTTGGTCCCTTAAGGAAGAACGTAGTAATTCGTGACGAGGTTACTTATCCTTGCTTCAAGTCTGCGAGAGAACTTGGAGTAGTACTGCACCGGCAGCTGCCGAAACTTGTGTGCAACTTCGGGGGTATTGTTATGAGTTATGCGAAAATTGTGCCGAGCTTGGCAATTTTTTATCAAGTTTGACATTTAATAAAATTTACTTGACTGCCTCTATCTGGCGCAACGAAGTTTTCATACTGAAGCGGCGCGGAAGAATTCTGATGGCAAACTAAAATAAGAAAAGAAGAAAACCAAGCATGTATGTTGGTATTGGAATATTTGGTGTTTCTTATTCTACACAGACTCTTCAATCTAAAATTGTTCTTTACCAGAACACAATATCAATAAGCAAAAAGTTATAAAGAAGCAAACAAAATTTAAAAACGTTTTCAATGCAATATGTCCCATATCTTCTGTAATTTATAATTCATATAGTCAAAAGTCGTATGATGGTTTATGTTTTTGATATTCTGAGCCTTTAATGTCATCTCAGGTGACAGGTTTATTCATGTATATTTGTTTAAGAAATTATGCTATTGAATGGATATAAAAAGAAAAGAAAGTATGGAATTATTGCGTTAATAGGATTTTATGAATGAAAGTGTTCTTTTTTAAAGGGTGCGTTGAATAATCTTAGAAAAGCCACCGCTTTCAGTTTTTTCAAAATAACTCAAAAACGAGGCAATTTTCGAGAATTTTATGAGAGTACTTTTTTTTAGAAAATTGAATTTGCCACCCAATTACTTCATTTAATTTTCTTTTTACTATATTTAGTATTGAACATAATTAAATACATTTAAAACAAAACGTGTTTGCGATAAAACAGGCAACTGACCATTGATATCTCTGTGAATTTTCATCGTAGAAAAAACAATAAAACAAGAAAAGGTCTGTTTTTTTAAGGGTTATCTTTTCTCAGAACACATATATAACTAAATCGCCCAGGAAAAAAGTTATAAACAATTTAATAAAAAAAAAGTTTTTTTTCTTAATTTTCTACTTCTACTAAAAACGGTAAAAAAAGAAAATTAAATAAAGTATTTCAATGGAAAATTTAATTTTCTAAAAAAGGTACTCTTGTAAAAATTTTGAAAATTGCTTCGTTTTCAAGTTATTTGCAGAAAACTGAATGGGGTGTCTTTTTTAAGATTACTCAAAAAGCACCCTTTAAAAAAGGGTCACTTTGTGGCTTTAGAAGCCAAACTACCATATTGAAGCATAAAACCTCTTTAACGCTATTGTTCAATACTAAAATCTGTATTCAATAGCCTAAAATTAAAATATAATAATTCATCGATTAGATATCGGACACACATGGGATATCATTCGTTTCGATATAAAAAAGAGCAAGAAAACGTTATAGTTCACTGTTAAAGAGAAGTTTGCGAGTTGGATAAAACTGTGAAACAGTTTATACATTATTATGTACTAACCATTTTGTTCATACCTTGCTTCCACTAACCAAAGTTGCTATCTTAATAATGCATGTTAAAGCTGATGCATAAATCGTTGCTATTATGTAATAAAATGGTTCTCATATGTGACAGCTCAGAATTTAGTTTGCATCTGGGAAACAAAGTTCGAGCTACTTGTATTATAGGCGACATACGATGTTATAATCTATGATGTATCGGGCAGCTACGATAATTCGAAGTTCTGCTATAAATTGTCTCACAAGTTGTATTAGGTACTTAGAATGCCAAAAGATCAAGGGAATTCTTCAGAACAAGTAATAGGAGCAAGTATCAGATGATTTCTATAAAGAAATAAAAGCTGCAAAACGAAGTTGTTTTTGCATCTATTTCAGACGGAAGAAAAGGGATGTCAGCCGAATTAGATTAGATTAGATTAGGTTAAGAAATTCAGATCATAACAGATCAGATTTTAATATTTGAAAATTACTAATTAGTTCAGCACTTTTTTGTAATCCAAGGTGGCGATATGAGACAGCGTTGTTACTGTAAAATAAGTCCTTAATTAATTTAATCAGTTGGTAAGAGTTTTTTACTTGAGACCTATGAATGCCATTTGGATAAAGTATTTGGGTGGGGGGGGACTTTGGAAAAGGGTTTTACAATCGCTGTGCCTTAACAAGCAAAGGAAGAAAAAGTAGGGAAAGATAGGAGACGAAAAAAAAAAAAAGAAGTCGCCTTCAATTTCGATTAATTTAGAAATGTTAAAGGTGTATGTATGGAACCCGGCGCTGTACGGGTGTGAAACATGGACAGTGGGCGCGGCGGAAAAGAAAAAGTTAGAAGCGTTCGGAATGTGGTGTCATAGGCGAATGATGATGATACCGTGGTTAGAGAAGGTTAAAAATGAAGAAGTTTTAGAAATAGTAGGAGAACAAAGAACTCTATGGAAGTCAGTAAGAAATAGGCGAGAACCTATCTCGAGGACAGCGTCTCAGACATGAAGGTTTAGTCAGAGACATATTAGAGGCAGAAACGGGAGTTAGAAGGGGTAGAGGTAGAGCTAGATTAGATTACTGTTCGCAAATAGTTAAAGATGTGGGTTGTTCTAGTTTTAGGGAAATGCAAAAATTAGCTCAGGATAGAAAAGAGTAGAGGTGCGTGTCCCACCAGTCTTAGAATTAACGACCTTATGATGATGATGATGTCTTAAGGTTCCTTGACGGAATTATCTACTACGTTGTAAATTCGTCGATTTATTTTAAAGCAGTTTTTACCACATTAAACCCAGTCAGTTATGTTTGAAATCGTTTTTTTTTATGTATGATGTTATATTTTGTTTTGATACTAAATGTATTCCTCTCATATGGCTGCTTTAGTAGAGATTGCAGTATTTTACAATTTTTAGTATCGATTTTGTTTTGAATGGAGTTTTCTCAAGCAATTTATTTTGTTACATAAAAGTTATTGGTCGGAGATTATTAGCTCCTTAACATTTAAAAGCTTCGACGTATTGGGAAGGCAAGTTCTATAAATGTGCTTACAGTTTTTTTAACAAAAAGTATGAGCGCTTGAACTTTTTGAATATGAAAAACTTGTCGACCATAAACGAGTCGCTTATAGAGGCTGCTATATTGAACGAAAGCCCGTCTACTTAAATTCTGAATCAAGAGAGCAAAGCAATTTCGAAAAGTGCCAAAGATAATCGCCGAACTTATCGGATATTCTGTCGACTTCCAATTAAAACAAAACGTGATTTATACACCCGAGATTTTAATTGAATTATTCAGCTCCTGCTTGGTTTTGTTTTCCTTTTTTATTTCTATGATTAATTCCTATCGTAAGATCATTTTTAATTAAAACAGTGATTTTTGAAATTCGAACTGTAATTGAAAAGCTTTACAATTAATTTGAAAAAAGTAATGACTTCCCGTAAAAATCTAGTTTGTTGATTTAGAAATTGTTATTGAATAATTTACTATTCGAAGCGTGACTTGACAACATTGGTGTCTATTGGATAGCGTAATGCGAAAACTTTGCAGCTACATGGGTGGAGAATGCAAACATTGCTGATAATCGAACGTCTAAAGTAAACATAAGCAATTTACTACTACACTTGCATTAAATACCATCTTGGCGTGCTGATGGTAGGCAGTTTTTGTTTTTATTTTGTACGAATTGTGATTAAAAACAATTTACTATATTCGTAAAAACGATAAAGTATAGCTTTAGAGATTATTATTATTTTGCTTTCAAAAGCTTAACATTTCCTGGTGAAGCACATCCATTAATTTCAGTTACAGATCACCACTGCAGATGACATAATATCTCTTGTCTTATCACCACAAACACTTGAAATATCGATATATATCCAGCGGCCTTCGTCAAAGTTTGTTGAGAACTGAACTTCTTGTTCCAATTTTAGAAAGTTACAATTTTTTATACATAAATGCTTAAAACCCTATTAACATTTCCCCCACTTGCCTCTACCTACCTACACCCTTTAAATGTTTTAAATTGCATTTATTGGACATATATTACTTTATTATTTATTTCATATGAAAATATGGCTGAAGGTATTTGTCCGAATTTAACTGGACCAGGTCATATTTTTTAAAAAATGATGCTATCTGTTGTTGAGTGTATATAACAGGAAATTTCTATACTCGATTCTAAACTCGCCACGAAAATGACGTGATTGATTAAGAAATAATTGGGGTAGTATGTATAAAGAATGCAAGAAATAGATGTGTATGTTCATGTTAGTCTTGAGAAATTTGCAATATAAAGTATAGTTGTTGTGTAAAAAATAGTATAATTAAAAAACTTTTGTCAATCTTTTGATCCTTAATCATCTTTACTTTATTCTTCTTTAATGTTTTCTACTTAATTAACTACTCACTAATGAGTGAGAAAGAAGAGTTGAGAAATGTGATGAACAAAATCGTATTATCCAGAGATCTTACGTGGGTGGTTCTTGGTATGAGCAGTAATTCTCTGTTTCGTCTGTAGGCAGTAGTTTATACATTCCGTTTGTTTTAAGAGGAAGTAGGTGTCGTCTAATAAATTGGTGAGATTTTGCGGGAGCAATTCCAAGATCCGGAAGCGTAGTTGTTGTTCCCTTCAGCTTATAAAATCGTACCCACCTAAGTCCTTTGTAACGACGAGTAATCTACTGTTGTTTCTCCAATTAAACTGGAATATCTTGCCGACCTGAAAGGGTCTTCGTGTTCGGCATGCAATTGCATCTCTACAACATACTATTGTGTACTTTTGTGAACACAAACGAGTCGTGGAATTTCTTTTTACAAAAAGTTCTATCGTTTCTGACAATTGTTTTTTATTTGATTGAACCAGTGTAGGCGTATTCTCCAAGAAATAAAAAAAATATTTATGGAAATAAATATATACCCTTAAAAGAACATGTCGACAACATAAAAGGCAAAAAGCCTTTCACAGGTTTAGTAGAACATTGTATATAAAACAACAAAAATGCAGACGACGTCAAATTACAACTAAAAAGTAGAAAAATCGGATTCTTAGAAAATTTAAAAGCAAGCAATTCTCGTTAAACTGGTAGAGATGGGTCTCGATTTGAAGCCGATCCTGGACGTGATTTGGCAATATGGGTATAGTACACAAAATTGCGATAACCATGCAGCTATATATGCATTGAATGTATACTAAACAGTGCCAGTTCATTAACGTCTAAAGTAAACATAAACAACAATAACTGCTCCAAATTAGGACCGCTTGGTGGAAGACACGCATCAAGGCGTCCGCCAAAATTATTACTCATTACCGCAAAAACAAGGCATTTGGCGAATTTCATTTGCAGCGGTCCTTCTACTGTTTTGCATATCAATAGCACTTGCACTAGCGTTTGGTACACAACATACAACAACATACAAAGAAGTCTGACGGTGTCAGATCCTAACAACCAAGGTTGAAAACACTGACATAAATTCACCCTCGGCTGATAATAAGTTTGTTGTAAGACTTGCACTCATTGCAAATGATAATGGTGCAGCAATTGTTCCTTTAAAATTTCCTCCACAGTGACACATGAAAGAATCCAACGTTCGGTGCTATCTTTAGTGTATATTTTAGAAGTTTGGAGGTTATTCTCTGTGTAATTCAGTAGCTCGAGTAAGTCTGTTTACCGTCTTCCATCCTCCTCTCTTCGCACTCAAATGATTCCTTATATCGGCAGTTTCTAATACCATCATAACAATAACAAGTAGGCACTAGTATTGAGAGAAGATATTAATCATATAACACTACCATAATCACACCGGTTGAAGAGGACCACAATTGGTCCTAGAACGGCCTGAGGTAGAGGAGTCGGTAGGTCCGAGAACTTCTTCCTCGGGAATCCGACGCTACCCAGTCCTACGGACGGCTGGGTGTCCTTTGAAGATACCACCTCCTGCAACCTCCACACTTATTTCAGTTACATCCTGTATTAGACTGTTATTGCTTCTATCTGAAGAAGCCACTGTGATGTTTTCGTCGTTAGAAAAATTAATAGTTTGCTCTATTCAGTTAATATTAAAATTTTAGACTTTTATTATTTGCATGTCTTACTCTTTTTTTATATTTATTCTTCAAAATGACCGACTGGATCCAAAACAATCGTCTTCTACATTTAAGTCAGTTATTACCAGTTGAAATAGATTGGATTTAAGCTACTGTTAAAACGGTTTTGAAACTTTATTAGAACATTACAGGGGTCCTTTATTTCCAATTGTGAAGGTAAATATTGCTTTATTAATAAACACTTTGTGATCATGTTCCAATTTCGTGTTTTTGTTTGAAGACTAAATTTAATTTTCACAAGCCACTAACGAAGCACGTTGTATAATAAAAGAGCTGTTGTAGCAACCGATTCTGATAAAAAATAAACAATCGAAGAGCATTACCGGTCGAACTGCTCGTGTCATTACAGGAATTTATAGTGTTGCCGAAGTTAGATTGCAGTTTTAGTATCTTTTGTGTATGCTCGGACTTGTTCAAATTTCTGTTGTCGGTGGATATAATGAATGTATGTAACAAATCATTAGGTCGCGTCGTACGTCATGCTGTTCCAATCGGAAGTTAGTTGTGTGTAGTTGACGACGGTTACTTTGTTAAATAATCCGTTCTTATGCATCACTATATCGTTTTCATCACCGAAACAAATTTAAAACAAGTTATTTCCTGACACGGTTGGAAATATAAGTTTGATCGAGCTAACTCGTTGCATTCTATATGCCTTTAATTCCATGCATCACAAACTTTTGCAATATTCCAGTAGAATTGGTCCAACGAAGTTATCTAGGAAATTACAAGGAGACTGTTATCAAATGAGAGCCAGTTATGTTAGGAGAGTCATTGCGAGGTTTAATTCAAGTAAATTGTTCGTCGATTATTAATGTTCTTTTATCTTATACGAATTCATAACTTTAGTGGCTTCTTTTCTTTAATCTACATTAGCTGACATTAATACTAGCGAATTATGTCTAGCTAGGTGAGTTGTGGTATCTACGAATAATATTTAATGAGATTAAAATCTACATCTAGGTAGGTAATATTCGAACTGACCCAAATAGTCTCTTTGATACGTAGGAGTAACTTTGTGAAGTTACAAAATACTTAATCTATTCGTTTAATACGCAGTTCTTCATTCTTTATAACGGTTAGTTTAGCTTCATTAATAAACCCTTAGTTTTGGAAGCCTTCAATAGAGCACACAAAATCGGCTCTTTTCGTGCCTTGCTTAGGAATATATTTCTTAATGTTTCTGACCAAGATTTCTTTTATTGGGGAACCCCATAACTTTTTCATCTTCAGATGAAGAACTTATTAAATCATTTTCAAGTGTAGATGACAGTATAGTGAATGTTCTTTTGGAAACAAAAACAAAACGAAATTTTCTACAGTTAGGAATAAGGAGAACAACGCTGATCGTTAAGGATTCTATTAGCTGAATGTACGCGCAACTTTACGCTGATCTATCACTTTTCTTTGTTATTTGCGCCTTTATGATGAGAGTAATCAGAAATGACGAAAAGTAATACCATAAAATTTAATTTCAACGGCCAATTTATTTTATTGGTTATAAAGCGCAAATTCAATACACGTAGGTACACAACATTTTACGAGATTAGTGTTTGCTTACAATGATTGCCAAGACCAAAAAGTGTCTGTTTACGTTTTACATTTATACTTTGTAGCTTCTCAACATTAATTAGTATTATGGATGAACGGATGTGACCTTATTATTCATTAGGTAGGGGTTTGTTTCTAAATTTTATCAGCTACAACAGCTGTAGGTATTAGATATGGGCTAGGTACTCAGTTCGGAATTTTTTTAGGATCCGGTCGGGTACTGGATAATGGCGTCCGCTACCAGAATAATTCCATCAGGGAAAAAAAAACAAACGCCAGTAATTATAATTTAATATTATATATAAAAGAAATTATGAGTGCTGTCAACACAGGGCAAAGTAGTATTACGTAGTTAGTATCAGCAATTTCTT
>NW_020442464.1:826137-849946 GCF_000699045.2 Agrilus planipennis | reverse complement strand
AATGCGACAACAATTGAAAAAGAATGATGGCCGACAACAGCAACAATTAGAAAAGAATGATGGCCGACAACAGCAACAATTAGAAAAAATGATGGCCGACACTACGTCATAGTATTGTTCACAAAAGTGAATTTCGACCACTCGAAGCAATGGTGCTAACAGTTTCGAGCTCACAGTGGCTGATAAGGGGGAAGAATATATAAAAGAAATTGTGAGTGCTGTCAGCACAGGGCAAAATAGTATTACGTGGTTAGTATATATAAGCAATTTCTTATGCGGAAGTATTACGATGTGTTGCATACCTATTTACAAACAATTCCTTTAAATTTTAATCATTGATTACTATACATCTATTAAAAACCATAATGGCCGACGTCAGTGATAATGCGACAACAATTGAAAAAGAATGATGGCCGACAACAGCAACAATTACAAAAGAATGATGGCCGACAACAGCAACAATTAGAAAAAATGATGGCCGACACTACGTCATAGTATTGTTCACAAAAGTGAATTTCGACCACTCGAAGCAATGGTGCTAACAGTTTCGAGCTCACAGCGGCTGCTAAGGGGGAAGAACTAGTATATATAACAAACAATTTCCGTGGATAGTAATTGATTCCAATAACTGTTGGCAATAATGTAGGATAAATAAATTGTAATGGTAATTTCTGTTAAATATTATTTATTGACCCAAGACGACGTTTCGCTTCTATTTACCAGAAGGTTTTCAAGTCAAATTAACTTCTAGTTCGTGAGTGCTATAACAATATATCACGGAAAATTAATTGAAAGAGATAAAAAATTAAAATTAACGTCATGTGAACGGGGATTTATAAGATCTGCATCAGTAGAATTTGATGGACAAATTTATATGACATCGCACGACTTCCTCGCCAAGACTTCGGCCAAAAAGATAAATTTTGAAGAGTAAGGACGTCGAGAATTTCAACGAGCAGACGCCCAAATTGAATCAAGGTTCAATAGATATCTTGGACTATTAAATAAAATTTAATAGCAATTACCAATGAAATTTATTTATCTTACAAAAAACCTTCTTAATGAAAATTGGTAATTAAGATTGTACTCGGATAGGTCCTAATTTGTATTATTTATTGATTACTATACTAAATTGTTTTTTATTTTGTTATTATGTTTCTATTTCTGTCGTTTGTTGGTATATTATAATTATAAGGTAGTCAGTCCTAAGTCTGGTTGGACACGCACCTCCACTCATTCCTATCTTGAGCTAATCGTCACATTTCCCTCAATTTTTCAGATTTTAATTAACGGTAACTTATTAGTATAATTATGTTACCTTTCAAACTTTTTGTTGAAAATATGCCCACCAAGAATTAAAATTTCATTAGTTTACTGTTTACACGACTTTTTGAATGAGACCTAATTTGGTTTGGGACGTTGGTGAGGGTGGTATTTAATGGAAAGCCTGCCAAAACGAATACTTAAACCAGAGCCGGGCAAACTCGGCTCTTCTGACTCCCGAGTGCTCTTCAGGTATAGCCAAGGAGCTCCTCAATGCTCCTGCGAGTGCGAGTGAGATGATTCTTTCCTTTTCTTATCCCTTCCATTTCGTAGGTGAGTCCCCTCTTCTATAGCCGAACCCAACAGTATTGCGATCGTAGTCCGGCATGCTACCCCTGAGCTGCGGGACGATAATTAGAAAATTTTCATAAACTTAAACCATTAACATTAACCGTAGTGGTTTTGCGGGATATCGGAACGGGCATTTGGTACAGTTAATGCAGGATACCTGGTTATCCGGTACTCTGCCTGGTTATCCGGTGGATTTCTATGTATTTTTTTAGATATCTAACGTCATACAGAGTTTTATCGCGTCGTTAACGAAGGTACTACATCTTTCCTGACAAGGAATTAATTCGAATTTAGTACATTCTTGTTGGTTATTACGCTTTTCCCGATTGCGGTGTTATATTAAATTACGACAACGTATAAGGGGTTAAATTTTACAACAGTTTAATTCCGCTCACGGATGCATGCCACCAGGTAGGAAATAGTTGGCGTTGGGGGCAATTTATGAGCGCATTTAAAGAGTTAAACCGGTTAAACATGTTATGCAGATGAACAACGGACGTGCACGTTTCAGTGAATTTCTTAATTAAAACCCACGTCGCGCTAACTTCTTCATTAGGTACGTGTTTCGACCCATTGATCAAGTTTTTTCCAAATAATGCACTAAATGAACTCATTTAACACTTAAATTTAAGTATAATCTTTTAAGAAGATTTTAGCAATATTCTTCAACGAACGTACAATACAGGAGTATTATCCTGTAATAGTTGTGACTAGGGTTGCCATCCGTACTTTATTACAAAGTATTGTACTCTATTTCGACTGTGCGTACGTTATACTTTACAAGACATATAAAGTACGCAAAAATACTTTATTTAAGGCCTTAAGTAAACATCGTAATTTTGTAAGCGATTATTCGAAATTCAGAGTATTTTTACATCAATAATATTGCACAGAAAAATGGCAAGCCATATTTACGGAACAACCTGATTTCCCAAATCTGTTCAAAGTAGTGTCACTTTTGCTGTCCGTTCCGGCCACATCAGCATTTACAGAAAGAGTATTGTCTGTTATGAACACAAAGCGGTGGGACGACAGGAATAAAGCTTCATTAAAACTAATTGAAAATGAACTTTTAGTTTACTTAAATCTTTGTTTGCCATGTTTAGAGGCTATTAATGTATTTAAGAACGACACCAATTTGTTACTGGCTGCTAGGTGTAACAAAACATATGGTTTTAGAAAATACTTTATTTTTATGCTGAGTACTTTTTTTTTTAACCATTTAGTCGAGAAATACTTTATGTAAAGCCTGAAAAGGTGGCAACCCTAGTTGTGTCGCCTATGACATTGGCCAGACAGGTAGAAACTTAAAAATCCGATTGAGCGAACATAAAAAATCAATACATAATAGATAAAAAATATAGTACAGGTATTATAACTTCCTGTATAAATTTTAATAATTTTGGTAATGTATTGTTACTCTTGGTAAAGCCACTTTCACACAGTGCGATAACGACATGATTTACTAACGCTCTATTGAAGACACCTCTCTGTCGCGGCATCTTCAAATATTAAACGATATATTTAAATAATATTCTTAGAATTAGTATTTCTACCCTTGTTTGTCGAAGGCGCGTATACTACTATAGGTAATACAAATATATTGTATTTTAACCAACGATAGCAATGAAAAGTGAATGGTGGGGTGAAACTAGCTAAATGCCTAACATTTTTGCGTAATTGAGAAATAATTTTGGTAAACGTATTGAAGCGTAATTATCCCCCCATCATATGGTTCAGAATAGTCTTTTATCAGATGTCTCCTCCTTATAAGGTTTATACCAGCCCCTAAGCCTGTGCCCAAAATAAAATGCTAAGGGCAACGTTCGAAAGAACAAAGTGTATTGTTAATCCAATTAGGATTATACTGGAGATAGGGAAAAATTCAAATAGGATGTGCTAAGGAATTACAAAATGCGAAAGGGAGTTGATTTTATGTTGTTTTCGTTGGCTTTCTTTTGTTTGTGTTGTTTACTTAAAATGGATTAATTTTTCGTAAAGACGGCTTACTGTCAGAGGTACCACTGTACTTTCTGCCCCTTTCGCTTGAAATTGGCAGGCACTTTTTCGCTTACTCGAGCTTAATCCCGTTTACTTCATTAATTTACACCACAATAAATCTTTCGTGTTAGTGCGAGGGGTTGCTTACACCCGAGACAAGATAAATCACCAACCAAACTCCGTCGGTTGCGTTAGTTCAGACGCACCCTGGTCTCGTCATGACGCCGGGATTTGCTACCTCTCTTTGGGAGTAAGAAGGTTAGATAACGGCGCTGTTGTGATTAACAACGCAAAGTAAAGATAACTTAGAACAAACGCAAAACTCTACGAAGTGTGTCGTCTTCGAGCGAGAAAATTTATTGTACTCGTCAGGTAGTATGTTACACAGGCAGTTCTTTGGTGGCGGTAAAGGTGGATTCGGTACTTAACCATCTTGTTCCTTGCGAAAACATAAATATAAAGACTGTTTATTTTGGATGGGGAAGATCGTGCAAACTAAACGTGGGATCTTATGACAAGTTCAGCGCTATACGCTGTAATCTTGAGAAAATTGCATGACAACTTACGTGGGTGGGAATAAGGGTGTCTCACCTTCTTTACTCAAATGTATTAAATGGCAAAGCCCATCTCATCTTTCAACATTTTTTGTAAAATTCTCTTTATTTCAAATTAGATTTGGGTTAAATATTTGCTGGTGTATTTTCAAATTTATTATTTTTATGATTAAGCAAAAACTTGCTACTGATTGTAACTAAATTATTCATGCGTTAATCGTATTTTTGATTATATCTAATATCTTAAGATAATCGGCCGTTTGTTCAAATTGAACCTCCTAAAACTTCTGGTAATGGAAAATTTCCCTTTGAACTTCCTGTTGTTGAGGTTGCTGCAAGTTAACTAAATATTGACATTTGTAATTGAATGAGTAATTCCTACAGAAAGAAGGAGCGGTAAAATGTAAGAGACACTTGGTCTACCCAGAAATTATTGTAGTTGTAGGATTCAAGGTTAGAAATGAAGAGGCATTAGAAAAATAAGAGAACAGAGGACTCTATGGAAGTCAATAAAAAGTAGGCAGGATAGGTTGGTAGGACATTCAGAGACATATTAGGAACAGAAACAGGAATTAAGAGGAGTAGAGGCAGACCTAGATTAGATTACTTTTGGTAAATAGGGAAATGCGAAGGTTAGCTCTGGATAGGAAAGAGTGGAGGTACGTGTCCAACCAGACTGACGACCTTATGATGATGAGTATTCACATAATGGTTGGCAAAGAACGTGTGTACAACTCCAAAGTTCAAACTGTTTCTTGCACTTACTGAATAATTTATCATTGAAAAGGACTTCATCAAAATTTGGAGGGCTTTCTAAAATCTAACTCTTGACCATGGGTAGGTTCTTCCTTTCCCCTCTTTTATTTTGCCTAGCGTTGAATTCAACGACTTTTGTAATAATAATAATCAACATTAAGGGAAAATGGTCTGATTGATTAGAAAAAAGACAAACTGTCTGGAATCAGATTGATCATGACACAATGAAGATTAGAACTCAATATTCACTAATTGTTTTGAATCAGAGAATATAATTTCTCTGGAATATTGAATTCAGATGTATCATCGTACATTCTCAAATAAAATACAACTGATTGTTTTTAAGTATATATATATTCTACATTTTTACCCTTGATTTGACAACAAACTAATCTTAAACTCATCGTCAGTTCATTGTACGATGGAATCAGCAATTAATTGGTTGCTGCCTTATGTTAATTAACATTTGTTGTTAACATTGTGTTTGAGGAATACAAACTCCCGTAATATTCCTCGCATAACCATCGATGCAGTAACAACCACTATTGCATCTGATGTTTATAATTCGACAAGGTTCACCAAGGGTTTCACATGTGGTTTGACATGCACTTCCGCACTGATATTCTTCAAAAGGTTTGTCACAAACAACTGAAATATATATGTGATTTAGTCATACAAATGGTAGCAAATACTACGTTATGGTATTAATTTATGATAAAGAAAATTACAAAACAAGAATGTTTCAACAAGCAGTATTTGTACTAGATGTTACAGCTAATGAAAATCAACTTGACCTACAAGCAAGATCATTAACTTACTTAATGAGCACGTTTAACGTGCTTAATAAGCAAGTTTTGACTAACTTACTTAGCAGATAAGTTATTGACTTAAGACAATAATATGCTTGTTAAGCTTGTTAAAAATGATGCATGCTGATATGGTTGGGAAGTCCAAAATTGACATAGTCCGCAATAAAACTGTCTCATTTACTTTCTTCCTTTAACTTACTAACTAGACTAGAGCGGTTGCTGACAGAACGCCGACTTTTACACACGACAGACGTTGTAGGCAATATCGTAAACGTAGAAAAGAGATGTCAGGTAGGAATTGCAGCGGACACCAATAAATAAAAAGCATTAATATTACATCAGTTAATGTGTAACAGAAAGGGATGCAGGCAAGCAGAATTTGAGCATGTTACCAGCATCGGACGTTAATGAAAGTTCATAGGAAGACTTGTTTAAACATCTAATTCCAACCAAGCAGTTATAAAATCCACTCTAGCAACCTTTAACTGCTCCACCGCTTATTATTATTACGTTATCTCTTTTCACTTTGTACTACTCATGAAGCATTTCCTAATTTAACAAGGGCGTGTTAAGAATGCAGTAAATGATTAGAGACCTAAGGGGAAATAAGAATGAAATTACGTCTTTTCTCGCAGATACTTTATTGCGGAGTTTGCCAGTTTTGATCGTCCAAACTATAGGTATCTACTTCAGCTGTTCACCAGTACTTTTAATAATAGTTTTATTCTGTTCTGGAAACCTCCAAACGTTTTGATGTTTTTCTTTTAGTTAGTCCGACACATGCATCTCTTACAGCTTTACTGGTTCCTTTATTTGTTTTTTAAGCGACATGTAAAGTACTGATATGCAAAAAATTAATTAGGTTGTCTTAAGCATGTCGATTCATTAAAAAAAAAAAATCAAATGGAATTGAGTCGATCCTCGATTAGTCGAGTCATAAAGTGATTTTCAGTAAGGAAGCTCATTTGTAAAAACTAACTGAACTCTGAAGCAACGACCAAAATATCGAATTTGAGAGAAAATGGTGTTGCAACTCCAATTTGTAGTGGAATTGTTTAAAGAAAAAACCAAGTGGCAAAACTACTAACAGTTTAATTCTTGTTAAAAGGTGTACAAAAAGAACTTACATGGGTCGAGTTGAGTGTTGAGTATTAGTTACATACTAGTCAAAAAACTAACTAACTATCATTCTTTCGAAAATGTCTTTTATAATAAAGTTTGGTTCTGCTTCATAAAAATATTGGTAATGCATCGATTAAAATAAATGGTTTAGGAGAACTGTTTCATATAACAGTATGGTTTCGCTATGCAAAACGTTATTGGTCATACATTGATTAATATCAATCTTGCATAGACAATTAATGAGATAAATGATATTACAAACGCAATACAGGCTAAAAGTTAATACACATACAGAGCGTTGAAAATACATATAAGCAGGGTGGAACCTAACAATGGACAGTTTATTTACGGTATATGGTTTTCTAACACAATTAATATAACTTAATGGTATCTGCCGTTATCACTTGGTGAAACATGATTCAAGAATTTTGGAATTTCACTTAAAACTTAAGCGAAATTTTCAAATTGTTTGATTTAATTTTGACAATTAATATGCTATTTATTTTATGGTGGGGGGTTTTTCTATTAAACGATCTTCACATTATCAAGTGTATTAAAATTTCGATTGTTTTCTTCGATTACTGTTTTGGTTCAATTCCGTACGATTTGTATCAAAATACCCATTGTATTATAAACCATATCCTATTTTTACAAATATATTAAAAATAAATGAAAATTAGATACTTACGTGGTAATACTTTCTTCAGAGCTAAAGCATTATGCACTGCAACGAAAATTAGTACGGTTAAAAATGTACTTTGAGACATAATTGTTAATACTTTACTGTTTTATGCTGATAATATGAAGTTTGTATGGCTTGTACTCTTGTACAAGATTAAAATTCCTATTTATACAACATTTATATGTATATGCACTCTTGTTTTTTAACGATATGATAAATATGCACTGTGTACAAAATGTAAACAACTGTGTAATTCTCTCCGATGAGTAAATAATATAGACACCAAGGTTGCGGTTTTATAAAAAGGTAATTTTGTTTATGGTCGTTATTGCCTTGGTATGGGGATTACCTCTGTCCAGTTTACAATCATATATATGCATGATTTTTAAGAGTCGCTCAAACGAATTTTTGACCATCCTTTCTTTAATTCTCAGAAAAACAAATACATTTGTTCAATCTAGTGCAATACTCTTATATTAGTTTTTGATGAGCAATTTACTTTAAATAAATTGCTAATAATTATACCAAAATTATTTATTCATAAAATAGTAAGAAAAACAAGGTGAATAATGAATAATAAATTGATATAATATTTAGTTAAAGTTATAGCAGAATAAATATTACTAGGTTAAACGTACAAGCAGTAATGGTAGTAAACAAGCAGTTAAACAAATGATTAAACAACATCCAAGTACAGGTAGTGTACCGCCATCTGGTTGACATTTACAGCTACAAAAGCACGTATTATACATATTACCTATATGGTATTAACTCGAATAACTAAGAGAACAACTTAATAGAATTCTTATTAAATGGTTAAGTACTTTTACTTGTTAGTATTTTGAATTGTTTTGGCTTCTTCACTCGCTACTAGTGTATCCCTAGACAAAAATTTTCAGTCTTTCTCCAGTCTCTCAGAGTCTTTCAGCGTCTCTGAGAGCGTCTCTCACAGTGTCTCAGTTATTGCCTAGGTGTTTTTATGGATCTATCACAGTCTTTGTATGAGAGACTCGAACGATAAAATTGTTAATTAAGAGATTCGAGTCTCTCACAGAGAGACTAAATAAAAATTGAGAGACTGGATTCTCTCGTAGAAACACTGGAATCTCTGAAATATGTTGAACTTGGAAAATTACACCACTTATTGAGCGACTCGAGTCTCTCGTTCAGAGACGCTAAACAGTTTTTTTGACAGTCTCTCGACAGTCTCTCTCAGCGACACCAGAAAGACTCGATGAGAAACGGAGTCTTGCTTTCAGAGACTTTGAGAGACTGAACATTTTTATCTCGGGATAATGCAACTTAATTACTACTAAAATTTATTAAAACAGTAATTTGGTGTATTTACTTTAGATCCGATTCCATGGGTTTAGCTTGACTTGAAACTGAAAATAATATTTTTTAAAACGAATTTTTTCCTATCACAATTTATAAAGTTTGTGGGAAGAGATTTTTGAAAAACTTATAAATGCGTGTATGAAGAAAAAATCCGGCCGACGTCTATATCAGTATTATTGGATGAATCGCAGGATTTAATTAGTTTTCAAAAAAAAAAATGGAGGCGGTTAAAAATTTATGTAAAAAAGGTAAATTGTTTTCCATATCGTATCCTAAAATATGTGACTGACGTTCCTTAACATCAGTCCGTCTTCACTTGCTTAAAGTTAACCAGTGAAAATTGAGAAGACCCGAAAATAAAAATAATAACTCTGTTTTTTTACTCTTTGTAATACCTTTTCATTTCTAACCTTCTCTGTCCCCGGTATCCTCATCATTTGCCCGGAACACCACATTTCCAACTTTCCAACCTTTTCTTTTTCGTCGCGTCCACCATGCAATCGCCGGACTCATACAGAGCTGTGCTCTAGACATAACCTATAACAATTCTTTTAGAGTTTCTAAGTTAACTGTTCACGAGCATAGAAGTGACTTCTTTTTTTTGAAGGTGACTGGACTGCGCTATCTTTTGTTTTATATCTCTACTGCTCCTTCCATCCTGAATTATCTGACTTCCAAGATATCAGCGACTTCTTCTAATTTTCCGTCCCCTCCCTTTATATTCACTTTTTGCCGTTTTAGCTCGTTGAGCGTATTTTACGTTGACTGAATTTTGGATTTTAAAAAAATCTACGAAGCGTACATCCGTTAATGGCTTATAACGATCGTGGTAATAAGAGTAATCAATTGTGAAGGAAAGAGGTCGGATAAATCAGTCGTGTATTTCGTATAAAATGAGTCTATCTTCTTATGAGATTCAAAAAAACTCGCATCAATCAACCACGTTCGTCCAATAGCATTGGGTCGGACCATTCTTCATAATAATTGAAAAATCGATTAGTTCGATTTCGTTCATTATTATGGTGTCAGGTATAAGTATGTAGGTAAATATGTATGTATGTGCACCAAAAATTGTAATTAGAATGCAGAGGTTATTTAATTTTTGTTTCAAGTCATACATATGTATTTATTTACGTTAGCTACAATAGTGGTAAAACATCTAAGAAGTAGGTAACTTCATGATCTTCTTTCAGGAAATTGGTAATTTTTTAGTCGGGAATAATATTTAAACTTTTCAAACCGTAATTTTGGAGTGGTACGTTTAATGCCATTCCTTAGTTTATTGTTAAAATGTACCAATTATTACAATAAGTAGGTAACGTATTTCCACATACGTATAATTTCGTTTGTGAAATATTTTTGTATTTTATGCAGTGAAAATGTAATTTCACTCTTACTTTTTGTAATTTATATGAAAGTGCTTGAGGGAATTTCGATAAATTTCAACCGTCCTACTTCGAAGAAGTTTGCTTATCGGGCACCCTTCTCCTAATTCTTGAATATGTAAATTTTCAACCTTTCCCTTTAATACTGTCAAACAAACTTCAATGTCATTAACAAGAGATCGATTTAATAAATTACACTCTCCAAATTTATAACGATTTAAAATTAATGGAAAATATCTAATGTTTAATTTTACTTAGTTCAAAGGTGTGTGGACATTGAAAATCATCTTTAAGGTTATAAGTACCTATTTACTTTATTTACGCGTACAATTATTCTCAAAATTGAAGATGAGCAGTACTTTGTAATACTCAGAGAAAATGAAAAACGAAAATTTACCTAAATATTAAAGCGATATTTACAATTTATCCCACTAGCCTGTTGCTTTGTAAGCGAAATAAAAAAAATTAAATTTGGACCCCAATTTGTAAAAATAAAATCCCAGCAGAAATAAATTTACTAGGTATTTTAGTTGATGTTACAAATTTAATTGTAATATTTAAGAAACTTGAAATAATTTTTAAAGAAACATGTCAAAATTAAGGTTAGGTTAGGTTAGGTTATTACAAGTTACCTAATAAATTCTACTATTTCTACGGCAAATTCAGTCATTTACAATCAAAAATTGTAATTTTTGCGTTGTCATAGAAATTTAGTTTTCTCCGTGTAAACACAAAACGTCGACGTACTAAGAGAAGAAAGTACTACATTCCTGAAATGTTACTCGAGGAAGGTGAGGGTGGGGCAGCATGCACCTTCTAGAGGGCAGTCTACTATTTTTTACCATACCCCTATCGATGGTATTATGATTCTTCCAGATTTCAGGACCTTCGGCTCGAAGGATGTTAAAATACTTTTCTAATATATTTTGCAATTTCTCGTCTCTAAAATCAGGAAATATAGTACTTTAGTGGCAGAGGTCCTGCAAAAACTCGTATGCGGTCCTCGGGAAGAAACGGCGACAACCCCTCCAAGTTTGCCTCTCTCTTGCTTTCGATTCGGGTGGCAATTTACACTCAATGCTGTGCTTTCTTCCCTTTATGGATAATATACTTGATTCTGGACCTGGCGGCCCAGTATGAGCATAACAGGTAGTGTTGGATTCCCGGGGAAGAAGTTCTCGGACCTACCGACTAAAAACCCTTAACCTCACTATTGGTTTGGTGCTTTAGAATTTAAGGAGTTTCAGGAGAGTTTGGGCGTTGCCCGGTAGTCGTCTACGGGTGAGCTGGCGTTCTAGAGTTTAACCTCTGCGTATTATTCTCCTTTAATCTATTAATCTTTTATTTACATAATTATAACGTAGCTTGTAATCGTTTTCTCATTTTTTTATTGCGAGAATTGTTTGTCTTTTGATTAGAATTATTTTTGAGATAGTTAAGTTTTTCAAAGAAAATGTTCCAAACTTGACCAAAAAAATATAAATGCATTTGCAATATTCATAATAGAAAAACTGGTTTGATGGAGTAGAGGTAGACTTAGATTACTGTTCGCAAATAGTTAAGGATATGGGTTGCTATTGCATATTAAATGCAAAGAGTGAAGGTGCGTGTCCAACCAGTTTTAGGACTGACGACCTTATAATGATGATGACTTGCATAATTGAAGATTATATGGTTACAATCAGCCGAAATTGGGGATCTCCCCTTCCCCGATACTTCTCGACGCTCTGCTTACCTCCGATAGGCTTTCTAAGTCCCCAGAAGTGAATGGCTCGTTTATATGTGAATATGTCTTGTATATACTCGTATAAAGTATACGTACATATGAGATAAAAGGCAACATTCCAATGTTTTACTGAATCCCTACCTCCATTGGAAATCCTAGATCCATTACTGGAGTCCTTCCACGGGTCTTGTCGCTGATGTTGAGGTTGAGGATATTAAAGTTGAATTCGTAGTGTCTGTTGTTTTAATAGTCGGAATGGATTTCTGAATCTGGTTTGTTCTGTCTCATTAGTCATGATACCTAGCCGGATGTGGGCCACTGCAATTTTTAGAAACCTAGGTAGAATGATCTATCCTTATTGATGGAAAAACTGCATTCCTTATTTGTATTTACACTGCCGTGTTAATAGGTACCAGTTGATACTTGAATTATGTCAATTATAACGTAAACTGTAGAACGAGCGAGCAAAACTTGTGGTGGCTTCCATTAGTAAATGAAGAAAGAAGAATATCGATCATAGTATTTAACATTCGAGTTTTTAATAATGAATAGCTAACTGAAACAAGGCTGTCATTCTCTTTCTTACAGAGCCCCTATATCGGCTCTAAATTTTATGTCAACCGTACAAGTTATTCCTTCTGGAATTGATGATTAATCCTCTAGAGAAAAAATGCAATCTATCCAAGTATAACACTTCTAATCTATAAATCTTATGAGGTCTGGTGCTACTACAGTAAATTAGCAAAATTTACCCAGACTTAGTTAAACCAATGTAGGATCAACAAAGAGGCATATGATATAATGAACGTTACTGACAAACAGTTCATCGAAAGGAACGTTGGCGCGCCAATCAGAGATAGAATTCAGTGAACCTTCAGTCGCGTGAAATACATGGAAAGTAGTAGACATCGTGTATCAATACTCTGAGCACATATCTGACAACTTGGAAATTCCAACAGAAACCTTTCTTCCATTTCGCTGCTTCGTCGGTCATCTAATTCAGCTAGTTTCACTCAACTGATAACGCAACTCCAATGGAATATCAATATCGACATATATCCCCCTCCGTCAATTGAACGACCTCTCCAGCACAAAAGTTTAGTTAACTGAGAAAATCAACATTGTGAAAACACGAGAGAGATACAGCTAAAGAGGCGGAATCTCGGACAGTTTATAATCGTTTAAGGGTCGTTTTCACACAGACCGGGACTTTCGAGAGACATTAAGCTCCACTCTTAGTTAAATGTCACTATTATGCCCAGCAAACGAACGGGACACCTTTTTGAAACAGCTCAAACAGATAAGGAGTTGTTCTAGAAATGGGGTGAAATGCACTTCAATTTATTGGGTCGATAGTTACAACAATACGAATTGAGATAACATACAAAGTAATTAGTTTAATCTGTTAACTTGTTTTCACAAATTATAGGAAAATTTTTCTTTACATTGAAAATTTTACATGTATCAATTTGAAGTACAAATTAGAATTTTTTAGAAATTTTATGTACCTACACAAAAACAATTAGTACTCAAAATGTTGTACCTATACAGGGTGTAACAGAAATAAATGTCGAGCTTTGGAGGTTGTAAACTAGATGCAATAAACAATCGCATAGTCACTTCTACAGCGTGATTAAGGGCAAAATGTTTTTTTCATAAAGTCATAGTAATTTTCCATTCGAAGCTGGTCCTGTACGTGAATTTGTAACACAGGGGTCTAGTCTTCTAATCGTAAGATAAACATAAACAATTTAGTACTTCACATCAGAGCCGGGCAAACTCGGATCTTTTGCGTCCCGAGTGATCCTCAAGGTTAACCAAGTGGATCCTCATTGATCCTGCGAGTGCAAGTGAGATGATTCTTTCCTTTTCTTATCCCTTCCATTTCGTAGGTGAGTCCCTTCTTCCATAGCCAAACCCAATAGTTTTGCGAACGTAGTAACGAAAATTATTATTTAAGTTGCGAGAGTGGCTTCGCTCGTCTACGGGATGAAGGGGCTTGATATGGGAGTGGAAGGGAGAAAAAAAAGACAAAACAAAATTATTCATTACTGCTTACTCTCTCGTACTCGTTGAAGGGTATGGAGTGACTCAAACTAAACTCATGTAGCGGCTCCTGCGAAGTTAAAGTTTGCCCGGCTCTGCTTCACATGGTGGTTAGACTAACGATAAATAAATTAACTACAGGCAGCACTATTTTATGAATTTGAAGCCGGTCCTGGACGTGATTTGGTAACGTGAGTGTAGTACAACTAAACGCTAACTTATTGACGATGCCCCTTTAGCTTGAAATGAAGCAAATAGAATCCGTAATGCGTGAGTTTTGGACAGATGACAAACAGAATTCGAGCTCACATAATTTGGTATAATTATTCTTGCTCCTATTTATTCCTCTTCATTTAATTCAGTACTGGATATTAAAGGATAAAGGAGAAGATGATAAATTATCGTAATCAAATGAATAATTACAGTAGCTGGTCTGATTTTTGTTTAAGTGCCTAGTTCTTTAAGAAATTACTTTGCATAAATAAACACGTCTCGTCAAAGACGTTTTCACTGTCTTATTTTAGAATTAAGTTCATGTCGGTGAATTTTAATAAAGCAGAACAACCGACGCCAATCAATTCTTTAACGGCATTTATCGATTCCGAGGCAAACGTTGCCTTCGTTTATTATTCATTCATTTTAATCAATTAATTACGAGGCATATTCCATTATTCACTTTCCGTTGTTTAACAATTTCGACAGATAATTAATGCAGACGATTAGTATTCGGCCCCGATTTCATTTTATTAATAAAAGGCGACAATGTAAACTTATGAGTTTTCAAATTGTGCCATATTCTCATCTGCACAGTCGTTATTTAATTAACTGTTATTGTCTGTAGAAAAAGTGCGACTTTTTGTTCTGTCTATTTGTTTAAAGCAAACTGAATCATATCAAAATTAATTTCTACTGACTTCGCTCACTTCCAATGTGTGGGCTTCTTCATGACAAGAGATAGGAACAATAAGTCAAACCGATGCGAATAATAGGTCTAAAAAAGCACCGTCCCTAGTCGATGATAGAAAACATAAGAATGTGGGTAATATCAATTGTCAAATACAAAACATAAACAAATGGACTTATTACTTTACCGGTTAATCATCATCATCATAAGGTCGTCAGTCCTAAGACTGATTAGACACGCACCTCCACTTTTTCCTATCCTGAGCTAATCTTCGCATTTCTCTAAAACTAGAACAACCCACATCCTTAACTATTTGCGAACAGTAATCTAATTTAGATCTACCTTTACCCCTCCTAACTCCTCCCTATCTCTGATATGTCTCTGACTAGACCTTCATGCCTAAGAAGGTGTCCTACTAACCTATCTCGCCTATTCCTTGTTGAGTCCTCTGTTCTCCTATTCATTCTAATACCTCTTTATTTCTAACTTTCTCTAACCACGGTATCCTCATCGTTCGCTTGTAACACAACATTTTGAATGCTTCTAGCCTTTTCTTTTCCACCGCGCCCACTGTTCATGTTTCGCACCCGCACAGCGTCGCGCTCCAAGCATACACCTTTAACAGCTTTTCCGAATTTCTAAATTAATCGTTTGCAAACATAGAAGTGACTTCTTTTTATTGAAGGCGATATGCTGCTCCTTTCGTCCTGACTTATCTGATTTCCTAGATACCTAAAAAAAGCAACTTCATCTAATTTTTCGTCTTCTAACTTTATATTCGCTCTTTCCCTACTTTTTCTTCCCTTGCATACCAGTATTTTAGTTTTATTTTTATTTATTTTCATACAGTACTGATCTGTCAGTACCGCTTCCATTTTATTTAAAGCTATCTCTAGGTCCTCCTTGCTAGATGCCAATACTGCTATATCATCTGCAAATCTAAGCATACTAATCTTTTGCCCTTGCACATCTATCCCTACAGTTGTACTGTCTTTAATGATGTTGATGGCGTCTTCGATGTATAGATTAAAAAGTAGCGGTGACAGTGTGCATCCCTGCCTGACTCCCTTCCTAATATTTACTTCTCTACGTTGCATCCCCAGCTCTATAACTGCCTGTTGCTCTTTATACAAACTAAGTATCACTCTTCTATCTTTGTAATTCATCCCTACATTTTTAAGTATATTTAACATCTTGTCCCATTTAACATTGTCAAAAGCTTTCTCTAAATCTACAAATCCTATGTACGCACTCTTTCCTTTTTCTATCGTTTTCTCTATTGCTACCCGTAAAGCTAGAATGGCCTCCCGCGTTCCTCTATTTCTTCTAAACCCAAATTGATCTTCCCCTAATAGTTCTTCCGCCCTTTTTTCCATCCTCCTCTGTACAATTCTAGTTAAGATTTTTGGTGTATGGGAAGTTAAGCTAATTGTTCTTAGTTTATCGGGTAATAATAATCATTTAATTTCTTCAGAAGTGGCCACCTTGAAAAAAGCATGCCTGTAATATTTAGCTCGAAGCTTTACAGACTTTTATTTATTTATTTAAAAATAAATTTTGTTATTGTTTTGTATAAATACCTTTTTATCTCAATGAATTGTTTTGTTTTCTAGTTGCGTTCTTGATTAAATGATGAGAACGTCGTTTATAATGTTACGTACATTGAGGCATCTTAGTTTTTATTCTTGTTTTCTGCTCGCAAGTCGCAATATAAAATCTTAATATACTCCCTGTTTAATATCTTTTGCCTGTGCTTTCATTGAATGAACATGCCATGAACCTCCATTTAACTTTTCAACTCAAATTTCAATTAGACGTTTTATTTTTAATGCTACCCACTTTCTATTTACAGATTTCTTGAATAAAGTAAATAAATACATAAATAGTTTCGGTTGTTTACTGTGTTACATATTATGTATACATTATTTTTGCTGTCTTTCTATTTCTGTGTTAATTGATATTTATGGCATAAGAGTTAGAAATACAAATATGAAGAGTGAATTGGTTGGATTTTTAGTCAATTTGCTAACAATTTTCTCTAAGGTTTATATTAATTTGGTTAAGTTAATTATCTTCATGAGAGGCCGCGACAGTAAGAAGTAGAAAAGAGTAAGATAAGTATTTTGATTCCGTTCCTGTCGTAACAGTTCAAAGATATATAGGGGAGATTTTGCTCACTGTTTCGCAGATTACGACAAACTCTAAAAAGTCATGTGATTCAGATATCATATTGTCAGATATCGTGTACTTCATATTAAGGAATGTCGCACGATATCGGTGGTACCTTTGATCTACTTGAAGGTCACATAAGTCATACGGCGAATAAGATGAATGCGATAAAAGGAATTTCCAGGAAGTTTCCGCAAATAATCAAGAACTTTGTATACTGATACTTGCATAAATAAATAGGCTTATTAGAAAATTTGTTACAATATTGTATATTTAGTCACTGACATATCTTTCTCCAAAAAAGAAGTTGCAAATTTATTTCTGCCTTCAGGTAAAACTTAGGCTAGGATATTCTTATGGTTATTTATATGCATATTACTTTATATATTTTACACCGAAAGATTTTACTTACCACGGTAACTCCTACCGTATTCTAAATAGCATTAAGACTAGTTCATGGTACACCGTTTCTTCCGACACCACCAACTTCGAACTTAAAGTCGGACCCGAATCGGTGTAGTGTGAATCATCCTTAATAAGATAAAGTAAAACTTTTACGGTGATGATAGCGCCTGCGCATGAGTTCCCTACCGGTAATTAAAATATTCTTATTATCCCATCATTTCTATGTTAAAATTTTAATAAACACTACTTTATGACTGGTGAATTAGATTGATTTATTAATAGACTAGGCCTATTTATAAAAAATAAACACATTACCTATTGTAATGGTAGAGGTAGTGCTAGAAACTTGAAATTTTTGAAAACGTAAGTTCTATCTGTTTTATTAATTACTTCTCTTTGTCATATTCAAAAAGTTTTTTGTATTTCATGCGAAAATATCCACTGGTTATCATCATAGGTAGGTACGTTTCAGAATGCTTTATTCCATATTTTTTTGAAATGTCTGTGCATGTAGCAGTGACAATGGCTTTCAGCAGTGATACGTCCGCCTACCTATTCACGGTGAAAGCGAACTGGAAATGCGAACAACAAGAATTTGCCTCTCAACCTCTTTAGTGTTACGTATCGTATGGAACTCGAGCGCTTCATTTACATACGTCAACATCATTTTAACAACTCTTGTTGGCTGCCGAACCATCAATTGTCCTGCACTGGGACTGTTTGACAGTCAACTTGCACCGTATTTATCGGACAGTGCGGTAATTATTTACCGTTATGAAACAGCCAATTTAATTTCGTGGTTGTGCATCGAATTTTCAATTATTAGCATCTGCATAGGAAAACAAAGGTATACACCCTCATTTGTATCTCTACCATAAGCCATGGTACTACTATGAAAATTGACATAGTTTCAATACAATCGAAATCAATTGCTTCTATTCCCTGATATTACTTGTTGTTGTTGGAAAGTAAATTATTCACTTATGCGTATTGGGATCCGTCAAATGGGAGCAGCCTAAAAACATGGCTCCGATTAGGGAAAATTTATCGTAGTTCTTATAGTGTACCGTGCAATTTCCAAGTTTTTAAATTACGATAAAATGATAAGTATTAACACAATATGTGATTGGGCTGACGTAAAGCCTCGGAAAGGAAATTTCGTTGAAGGTGAGCGTGTATTTAATACCAATCATATTATAAAATTCGGAAATAACAAATCCGGAAGCTAGCCTTCATATTTAAAAAGTGATTCACTTATATAATTGGTGAGGTGATTCTGGGTGATTTAAGCAATATCATATCAATGACTTGCACGTACAAAGGCGATTTAAGAGAACGTTGAAAACACATTATTGTAACTTTGTTGTATTGCAGCAGGTAGGTTCTTAACCTCAAAATACTTGTATCATTAGAATTGTGTTAAATCAATTACACAGGAATAAATAATTTCTCACTTTATAATTTTAGTATGATTCTAGTTTTAAATATTAAGGTTATGGCTGATGGTAAATACTTGCTGAAATATAATCATGTGCATTAAAATGACGTGAACAAATTTTTATTCCGGAATTCACTTCTTTGATACCTACTGCTTTCATCCAAGCTTCTATTAGTTTACTTTTTTCTCTAATTTTCCGAATATATTTTTTACATATATAAAACGGTTAGTTTTTATTGGAAAGTAGTTAATGTAGGTGAAGAGTGAAGATCTATGTCTGAAGTGCTATTGCAGCTTTTCACTGAACATATTAACTTTTTATTTGATTTAACTTTAGAAGAAAACTTCGTCGACTCCATCATCAAAAAAATTTTTACTTTTTTAACGTGTTTTATTATTTTAATAAACAATTTTACAATTTTCGTGCACAGTTCCTATGTAAATTTTTCCCTCATTCGAGTTATACCAATACCTCGATGAAAATTTCAAATCAATATCAATCATACCGAACACCTTATTTTAGAAGTCGTACGATTGACATAATTGAGAATATATGATTGTTGGTGCCGTGCGAACGTTGAAATTTTGGAATAATTCGTAACGAACAGAATAATGATGCTAAAGTTGTGAATCCAGTCTTCTTTAATCTTTAATGATTGGTTTTGGACGTAGCTTTGAAATATTGTTAGTGGATTCGACTTTTGAGATGGTTTTGTCCTGTGTTTGATCATTTCGAACATTTCAAGACATGAAGCGGAAAATTCCAGTATGTTTACTGTGAAATAAATATTAACTTTTGTTAGATACAGCATTTTTTTATTGTCGACTTTGTATTAAGTGCGGATTAGTCAGATAATAGTTAAAATATCCTTTCCAAAATAAGAAAAACTTTTAATAGAATAATTTTAAGACCACAATAATTTTCTAAATTATTTTTGCACATACGATTTATTTGGAAACTGTATTCAACGTAACTCAAAAAAGTCACCTTGGGAAAGCCCCTGGAAAAGGCTGGGTATTTGGGGATGCAGCGAATGCTATGCAATGGGGTTCCGAGATTGGTGGACCCTAACAACTAACATGATCAAGAACTATCTAAAATAATGTACTCTTGTACATGAAAACTTGACAATATTCCTATTGTTGTTAGTATGAGGAGAAGTACGATATCTTATCGTAAACATTATTATTGTAGATATCTGAATTTCGACAATCTTCAACCAATTCTTGATGATGCGAGTGTTTGGCTTTTGTTACTTGATTTGGGAAACTCCCGAGGATCACCATCTGAACTGGACTTTTAAGGAAAAATCTTAACACTAAATAGCCCTCTTTGAGAAGCGAAAATAATGCATTTTCCTTCTGTCAAGCATGTGCGTAGAACGCTTAAATGCACTTCCTATATTAAATACAGTGAAAGAAATTGTACAAAATTGTATATTGCAAAACCAAAATATGTGCTAGCAATATAAGGTCGTATTTGTAATTTCATTTTCTTCTTTCTTACACCCAGGCCCTTGTATAGACAAGGTCAGCCCTGTATCTGGGACACAACGTCCATTTAGATTTACGGTAAATGAAAAGCCTATCGGATTTATGCATATTACATTTAAAAGAAAGATACCATAGAATTCTATGTGATGAGCGTTCCTGTAGGTAATTATCTCATAGTGACATTTAAACTTAGTGGTACGCAACCTACAATGCGTGAGTCGAGCGCGCATTTGACATTTTATGAAAAGAAAATGTGATATAACTGTCTGTGCGTTTTGTTTTCTATTTACTTTTTTTTTCTCAATGTGTGTATGTAATGTCGATTTCGAATGGTAACAAGTCGGTTAAAGTTTTACGCTGGGATCTTTTCAGAATTCTCACATACTCGAAGGCATCATTAACGGTAGAATTGCAAACTGTAGGCTGCATAATAAACCTCTTTGCACACAGTAACGATAAGAGAGATTTCCTTTGTTATGGGAGCACAATTCTGCACTCCTGATGTTAGTTTCGATTTATTCGCACCTGCATTTGTTCCCAAAGCCCGTTATGGATGAAACATTAATGGAAATATATGAATCCATGACGAGTACTACGTACATACGTATAGCTACGTTCACATGCATACATATAGGTATTTTCATGTATTTTATCTCCGAGTTTTCTGAGGCCTGAGGCTGTTATGTTATATGAACGGCATTTTCTTAAGTACCTCGATTTTGTATTTTAAGAGCGGCAACGTAAATACAGCTAAAGGAGTAGTAGAGCTTAAATAAGTGTAAGGGGAAATAATATTTAAAATGAGTTATATGAAAAATAATAAGAAACATAAACGAAGAATTGGGTTGCTATTTTTATATTTGCTTAATCATGGACGACTTCTTTCTTTTAAAGCCAGCCAGTGTAAATAAATATAGTACAGTCGAAATAAGAAGGCAAAGTCCCCAATAAATAATACACATTAAAGGCATTTCGTTTTTCTCGTTCTTACAAATGGAAGATATCCTGTCTTTACTCTCTAAGCAAGCCTCCTCCACAGCTACGTGGAGACCTGCACCTACGTTTCATAAGAATCAATCGAATAAAATGAGACGATCGACAACATGCTTGTCTTGTCATTTGTACCTACATAAAATGGGCAAATTTACAGGGTCGGCTTAATTTAGTTGGTGTATTTGTGCGAATAGTCATCTCTCTACGTATATCGTTGAAGTTATTTTTTCATTGTAACTATTGTTGTCGTTGTTTTTGTTGGTGTTATTGTTGTTATTGTTTTTATTGTTATTTTTGTATGACGATCGACAACATGCTTGTCTTGTCATTCGTACCTACATAAAATGGGCAAATTTACAGGGTCGGCTTAATTTAGTTGGTGTATTTGTGCGAATAGTCATCTCTCTACGTATATGGTTTAAGTTATTTTTTCATTGTAACTATTGTTGTCGTTGTTTTTGTTGGTGTTATTGTTGTTGTTATTGTTGTTATTGTTATTTTTGTATAACGATCGACAACATGCTTGTCTTGTCATTTGTACCAACATAAAATGGGCAAATTTACAGGGTCGGCTTAATTTGGTTGGTGTATTTGTTCGAATAGTCATCTCTCTACGTATATCGTTTAAGTTATTTTTTCATTGTAACTATTGTTGTCGTTGTTTTTGTTGGTGTTATTGTTGTTGTTATTGTTTTTATTGTTATTTTTGTATGACGATCGACAACATGCTTGTCTTGTCATTCGTACCTACATAAAATGGGCAAATTTACAGGGTCGGCTTAATTTAGTTGGTGTATTTGTGCGAATAGTCATCTCTCTACGTATATTGTTTAAGTTATTTTTTCATTGTAACTATTGTTGTCGTTGCTTTTGTTGGTGTTATTGTTGTTGTTATTGTTTTTATTGTTATTTTTGTATGAGAATTTGTATATGAAATACAGTGTTACACGATTAAAAGAACAATAATATTTTTAGATGTGTGGGTATGTATGAATACAGACTCATTCAATCTGTTTTGATATACAATCGAAATTATTGCATTGATTTATCTTAGATCTTACAATAACTTTTTTACCATACTGTAGCAAGACTACTACCTTAAGCCGATCCTGTAAATTTGCTCATTTAATGTAGGTACAGACAACAAGACCAGCATGTTTTCAACCGTCTCATTCTTTTCGATTGATTCTTATGAAACGTAGGTGCAGGCCTCGACGCAGCTGTGGAGGAGGCGTGTCTAGAGAATAAAGACAGGATATCTTCCGTTTGTAAGAACGAAAAAAACGATATGCCTTTAGTGTGCATTATTTATTGGGGACTTTGCCTTCTTATTTCGACTGTACTATACCTACTTTATTTTTATGCTAACGAAAAGATTAGAAGTATTCGAAATGTGGTGTTACAGGCGAAAGATGAGGATACCGTGGATAGAGAAGGTTAGAAATGAAGAGATATTAGAAAGAGTAGGAGAACAGAACGGAAGTCACTAAAAAATAGGCGAGATAAGTTGGTAATACACCTTCTTAGGCATGAACGGCTTGTTAGAGACTAATTAGAATCATAAACATAAGTTAAGAGGAGTAGAGGTAAACCTATATTAGATTACTGTTCATAAATAATTAAGGATGTGCGATGTTTTGAGGAAATGCGAAGATTAGCTCAGAATAAGATAAAGTGGAGGTGCGTATCTAACCAGTCTTAGGACTGACGACGCGACGTTATGATGATAATGAAATTTACATTAAAGTAGACAGAATCAAACTAATAAACTAAAGGTATCTAAAAATGAAACCTCGTTGTGCGATCAAAACAATATTGGAATCATTGGTCGTAGTTATACTCCTGCGTTGATGAATCTATGCTTTTTTAAGCATAAAAAAGGTAAAAAACAAATTTAATTCGGGATACTCAGTCAGGGTTTCCTTTGTTCTCTTTCATCATTTTCCTGCTGTTTCATCGTTGCTAGACATAAACTGATAAATTGCTGGTACTTTTACTTATTTATAACTAGCGACCCGCCCCAGATTCGCACGGGTGCAATGCTGATACTAAATATGTATATTTTTGTTTTGTTTAGATTATTATTGAGAAGGGACCCTCTGAACATACCAAATATACTACAGAATGTCTTTATATACAACATTCACAGTTCTTTTGTCATTAGACAATACGGTACTGCCGCAACCGCTATGTCCCTGCATTTTAAATCTGTAATATCTTCGAAAATATTCATTTAAATTACATGCTGTAAAGGGCCATATTGATCTATATTAAATGCACAATGTATTTAAAAGTACTTAATTGGATAAGAATTAATGCTGTATTGCTTAAAATCGCTTCGTAAATAAGCCATTATTTCTCGTAAAAAGTAAA
>NW_020442464.1:816793-823874 GCF_000699045.2 Agrilus planipennis | reverse complement strand
GCGGTTGTTGTAGAACAAACAGAATAGCTCAAAACCCCAACGCCAAAACACGACACTGTAGTTGTCCGAAGCACTTTTCGGTAACAAAGTTACCTTCTTCAGGGATTGAAGTAAACTAAACCTAAATGAGAACTAATCCTAATTTATACTGATAGTTGTTAAGGTTCAGTGAACATGACCCGAAGCCAACAAGGTAGATGTTCAATGATCGCAAACGTCAAATGACGAAACACATATACCTACTCGTGGCCTTCGCAGCGGCTGGTATGCAGACAAGTCAGTTGCACGTAATAATGGTTTTAGTAATAGCTTTATACTCGGTAGTTATTGTTATTACGACAAAATAAGTTTAATTTGAATGTATCAAGCAAAAAAGCATAATATATATGGACTGTGCAATGTGAATGAACATAGAAAGTCATCAAGTTAAAATGTAAATTGGGCCGCCCTGTATAAATCGAATGAGAATAACATGTGTATATTCGGCCGCTATGTACAAATCGAGCCCTGGGGGCATCGAGGGTTTTTTTTACCTACCGCAACCATATCTTAACCTACCCTATCTATTATTCCTTATTCTGTATTCAAGAACGAATGTAAATGAATATAAAATCTGATCCATGAATTTCGGCAAAATACTGATGCATTCATTTTTATTAATGTGGCAGTTTATGCCTAACAGAGCCTTTTAAAGCACATGGTAAAAGCTATTCAATTTCGGAAATGATGTTGACGTTCGACGTATTTGTGAATTACAGTTAATATGTATTGGAATTTACAAGAATTACCACAAAATTCTAGTTTCTAAATTATCAAATACGATTTAAGGGAAAAAGGGGAAAATCTGTCCGGTCACAGTCTGTTTTTAGCTCTTTACTCTCAAAACACTTATAATTTCATTAGATTAGACTGGATTAGATTGATGTTTACAAATGATTAAGGATCCGGGATGCTTTAATTTTTTAGATTTAGATTAGCCCGGGATAGGAATAAGTGGAGATACATGTTCAACCAGTTTTAGGACTGTCGACCTTATGATGATTCGGCCGATTATGACGACAAATAGAAAGTCATTAAGTCAAAATGTAAATTCAACCGTCAGTTAGTAAAATATTGATTTGTGAAATACATCAATTTTTATTAACGTGGCAGTTTTCAGTTTTTTGCGTTGCATTTATTGAATTATACAACATCACTAATACTGTTTTGCGGAAACGTTGCAATTATTTATTAGAGATGTGGTTTTTACAAAAGGACATCCGTTGGATGACGAATAACGTCATGTGCCACTGAAACTCCGTTAATTGCGTTTATACACATCAATGTCAAGCCCTATACATATTTAGATATTACCCGTAATGACGTAAATTCGCTTTTGTGTGCGATATTGCGTATCTATATAAAATGAAGAGTAGTTTATTCATCTTTCTATCTGTACAATTCATGACGTTGAGAATTATAAAGCTTTAAAACGCAATTGACGTATACATGAAACGGAATACTGCATTAAAACGAAACGAGCTAATGTGACTCTTCATCGTTATTAGATTTGTTGTACATTATACCATCATAAATAAACACAAAACTCCAAAATTCGGAATCATAAAGCGTGTTTCGATACGCATGGTGCCATCCTCAGTTACAGACTCTAGTTTCGAGTCCTTTATTGTGATATTGATTAATCCTTTAATAGCAGTAGTAAACGGAAGGAGTAGGGAAAATAAGACCAGTAACGTTAATAATTTTTTTTTGATGATGAAAATGAAACACTCGGAATTCATTCAAGCCAAAAGTACATTTTTATTAATATTTCGCCTTCTTATAGGTGGCTTCTGTAAGGTCAAGCTTGAGTGCTAATAATAGTATATCTAAGTTTAGCTTTTAATTGAAGTAAACCGAAACGGAATAGTTTATTATTAAATAAGCTTATTAAAAGTATTAAATTCTAAGAAGCTAGTTTGGCTGCTTTCCTAAAAGGAACGAGTTATTTGAAAAGGTCAAATGTCGTTCAAAGATTGATTAAATATCAAAGTTTATTATGAGAATCTGACATATATTTAGGTATGATTCGACCTATTGGGATCCGTCAAATGAGCATACACCATCTGGTGGCAAAATTTATAACTCGAATGAGGGAAATATTACATAGGAATTGTGCACGCAAATTGTAAAATTGTTTATTAAAATAGTAAAACACATTAAAAAAGTAAACATTTTTTTGATGATGGAGTCGACGAACGTTTCTTCTAAAGTTAAATCAAAAAGTTAATATGTTCAGTGAAAAGCTGCAATAGCACTTCAGACATAGGTCTTCACTCTTCACCTACATTAACTACTTTCCAATAAAAACTAACCGTTTTATATATGTAAAAAATATATTCGGAAAATTAGAGAAAAAAGTAAACTAATAGAAGCTTGGATGAAAGCAGTAGGTATCAAAGAAGTGAATTCCGGAATAAAAATTTGTTCACGTCATTTTAATGCACATGATTATATTTCAGCAAGTATTTACCATCAGCCATAACCTTAATATTTAAAACTAGAATCATACTAAAATTATAAAGTGAGAAATTATTTATTCCTGTGTAATTGATTTAACACAATTCTAATGATACGATATAAGTATTTTGAGGTTAAGAACCTACCTGCTGCAATACAACAAAGTTGCAATAATGTGTTTGCAACGTTCTCTTAAATCGGCTTTGCACGTGCAAGTCATTGATATGATATTGCTTAAATCACCCAGAATCACCTCACCAATTATATAACGTGAATCACTTTTTAAATCCGAAGTTTGTAAAAAGTAGGCAGTAAACTTGACGGAATTTGAAGGCTAGCTTCCGGATTTGTTATTTCCGAATTTTATAATGTGATTGGCATTAAAAACACGCTCACCTTCAACGAAATTTCCTTTCCGAGGCTTTGTGTCAGCCCAATCACATATTGTGTCAATACTTATCATTTTATCGTAATTTAAAAACTTGGAAATTGCACGGTACACTATAGGAACTACGATAAATTTTCCCTAATCGGCGCCATGTTTTTAGGCTCCTCCCATTTGACGGATCCCAATAGTTTGTACTTTTTGATAATGACATATATGTCAGATTCTGATAATAAAACACCAATTGGTTTTTTACTGTGCTATTTTTAAAAATGTTTTACAATCTATGCACTGAAAATTCATGATCCTTGAAAATATCCTAATAAACACGAAACTAATTGAACAAACAATAAATAGTGTTTTATTTCTAACGTTACAGTGAAGTATTCGTTTCAAAATTGAAAAATGGTGAAAACTGTATAGACGTGTCTGTATCACTTCATCTTTGCCTGTAACGACTTCCTGATATAACGACGAAATTACAGTGGTCCCTTCCTCGTCATTATATTCGAAATCCACTGTACTATAAACACAATTTAACTATCGCACTTCTCATGTACATATTTATAAGTTTCGCGTTTATAATGCTTTCTTTTTACAGTCTGAATGCCTTAAGAAAAAACTTTTATGTAACCTTTTTATAGAAAGTTGTTTGTTGCTTCTATAAGCATTAAATGATTACATTAATATGTCCTTTTCATGTCTTGAATGTGTATGTATACTTTTTTCTTTGGGAGTTGCGTATCAAAGAAAATTCCAAAGCTGTTTAAAGAGGCTTCGCTTGCATCTAATGTGTACTGTGACTTCTACATTATTAAAACGATATTCACTGAAGGATTTTTTTCAAAATTTGCCTGTGGACGGAGCGGCATTGCAGTTTCAGGTGTTTTATGCGAATGAAAGCATATTATTGCTTGGAATTTTTTAATGAATGCGTGCAAATTCTGTGTTCTTTAATGCTGTCATTAAATACAAGTTTTTTAAAGGCAAAACATTTTGCTAACTGTAATACATACAATGTTTGTATTTTAATGCATCGCACATTCTCGGCAGATACACATGTACTTAAGTTTGAAATTTGCAGACGCTATTTTACAGTTGTTTAGAAATATCCGCATTGAATTCTCATAGCAAATGTACTTAATTCTTTTCAAATATTTTTGCAGAAGGTTACATATTTTTTTTTAGTTAAATTTACGTTTACCATTAGTTAACAAAACGTAGAAATATTTCATCATATGTTTTTCTTCGTATAGAGTGTCAATGTAGGAAGGTAAAGAAGTTTTGTAATGGCAAATACCCACTAGATGACGGTATACTGCCTGTGTGTGGTTATTACTTCAACTAACTTTTTAGTTAGGCCAGTATTTTATCGAGATTGTCTATTATCATCATCCGCTACTCCTCTTAACTGCTGTTTCTGCCTCTAATATGTCTCTGATTAGACCTTCATGCCTGAGAAGGTGTCCTACCAGCCTATCTCTTCTATTTTTTCTCTGTTCTCCTGTTCTTTCTAATACCTCTTCATTTATAACCTTCTCTATCCTCATCATTCGCCGGTAACACCACATTTCGAACGCTTCTAACCTTTTCTTTTACGTCGCGCCCACCGTCCATGTTTCGCATCCGTACAGCGCCGTGCTCCAAACATACACCTTTAACAATCGTTTTCGAATTTTTAAATTAATCGTTGTGACTTCTTTTTATTGAAGGCGACTTGACCTTGCGTTATACTCTGCTTTATATCCCTACTACTCCTGTATAAGAACGAAATCGCGATTCGCGTCTGGTAGTTTCGGTAAGTTTCTGACTAAAACGTTTTTATTATTATAGTTTGCGTGCCTATCACGTACATAAGCTGCGTTGTCAATTCAGTTAGAGAAGTTGAAATACTTCACCAATGTCTTATGTAACTCCTGAAATACATCAGTCTACATTTAGATATTACAAAATTCTAATTCTGAACCAAATTGAAAGCTACCAATCTAAGCATTGGCTTAGTAATAAATTGTTTTTAGACTCTCCAGATTTTGTTCTCCTTCAGCCTTCAGACGCTAAAAAAACAATGACAACGCCGCTCCGTTAACACCTTTAATTGTTTAAGAGTTTACGAGTTTGCTTTAATATCTGCTGTAAGTACATATACACGTAGTCATTTGTTCAAGACAGACAATGCAGAGGCGGTATGGTAAATTTTTTCTCCCTGTCTAATCTAACTTAATAGGTATCAACTAACTCATGCCTATTAGTATTGGGGGCCCGTGTAAATTGGATTGTAAGGGTTTGTCTACATTTTATATGTCTCAACGGTGCGATTTAGGAAATTTATGCCATTTAAGAGAGATAAATTTAAATGTTACTTGCTTTTTCACTGTGCTCAATAAAAAGTAGTTTCAACTGTAAACAGGGGTAATATTTATATTATTGTAAACGTAGACAATAACATGAGAGCATAATATGAATCTCTCTGCCTGAATATTAAGTAAATAGATTTAATTTTGAAACCGAAACTGTTTGTCTGTTTGTCTGACTACCACGATGAAAAAGAATACACTATGTCTATCTTTGTTACAACCACAAAAAGAAGGTGCAGTGAAAACGAAATGTAAGCTCTTGGACCAATGATCTACGCTTATGATACGCTTTCGTTCGATCCTTGTAAGATAATGAATTAATCAATGGCTAGAGGAAGGACGAATATATTGGCCCAATAATGAAATGGAAGAAATCTGGAATCTCAAGACCATCATGGATCGACGTGATCTCTCTATGTCAGGCATCAAAATGCTATTGGGCCCAGTGGAATTTTCTTATCTTAGGTCCGAGTATTTTAAGGAGAATGTGAGGTAGTACGGATGGAACGAGAAACAAGCTTCAGATGGTACTTCCGAAGAGCAGAGTTTCGGAAGTCCAAGAAGCAAGTAAAGAACTGTAGTCGTGGCTGAATGCAGCAGTATAACGTCTGAGCACCATTCGAGAGAATTGCAGTCGAGGCAACAGGACCATTTCCACTGATAGACTGCGATAACCGATACATCTTGGTCGTCATGGATTACTTTAGTGAGTGGCCCAGAGAATCTGCGATACCAAATGACAAACAACTGACTAATAGTTGGATTAATCGCTGTAGAGTACCAGTGGAATTGTATTCCGACCAAGGCAGGAACTTCGAGAACTTTGGGATGTCACTCAGAACACTATACTTAACATTTTCACCAATGTTTAGCCTCTTATTTTAAATGTTCGGATCAATACCTAATTATACCACACTATACATTGAAATGCTTCTTTCAAATCCTTTTGCTTAATAACTAGTTTAAGTTGCCTTAACTCATTTTTTTTTCTTGAGACGTCAAGAATCGTTTTAAAAGAACACAAGAATACATTCTTCTTTTAGATCATTCTCAATATCAATTGCAACTGAGTATGATTTCTGGAGTTTTATAGCGTTCACTCTAACTTCTGTTTCAGATATTGTATTCAATTTGCAAAATTTGTGGTTATCGTAGAAGTTTTTGCACCTCTTTGTATATATTAATAATTCTCTTGTTTACTTTTGTATACATTTGAAATTGTTTTACTAATATCTTCTAAGGCATCAAAAACTTCTCGATTACTTTTTACAAAAATGATGAGTAACCTGCCTCCTCTTCCATAAGTACGTCACTGGATTTATTTCTATGAAGACAACGTTTAATTAAATAGGAAACTTGAACATAAACTGTTAAACTTTTAGTACTTAAAATTACGCTATCGATAGAGACAACGTTGTTATTTAATGTATATTACATTTTCAGAGAGATGTTAGTAAAAGAACTAACTCACCCATTGGAGGATGTTGTATATTGATCTTTTGTTGCTATGGAATTTATCGAAGTTGCTCTCGTGAAACGATATTTTTCAATAATGTGGACTTTGCATAAAGCCCATCACTTTAATCGGCGATAATGATCCAAATCAGACGTGCTGATCTATCGAATTTCCATTTTTCTTAGGATGTTACACTCCTATAGAGTCATTGCTCGATTCCCGTTCGAAATTCGTTTTAAATGAAAGCGATTTTTTTTTCGACAACGGCTTCACAGTCGGCGCAATCAAATTAAATTAAAATTCCTCTGCCGTGTCAATCCTTTCGAATATATATGTTTTTAAATTTTAATATATCAGTAGTATATTATAGTCACAGTGTGTAACAAC
>NW_020442464.1:810086-816726 GCF_000699045.2 Agrilus planipennis | reverse complement strand
ACCTCTTTGTATATATTAATAATTCTCTTGTTTACTTTTGTATACATTTGAAATTGTTTTACTAATCTCTTCTAAGGCATCAAAAACTTCTCGATTACTTTTTACAAAAGTGATGAGTAACCTGCCTCCTCTTCCATAAGTACGTCACTGGATTTATTTCTATGAAGACAACGTTTAATTAAATAGGAAACTTGAACATAAACTGTTAAACTTTTAGTACTTACGCTATCGATAGAGACAACGTTGTTATTTAATGTATATTACATTTTCAGAGAGATGTTAGTAAAAGAACTAACTCACCCATTGGAGGATGTTGTATATTGATCTTTTGTTGCTATGGAATTTATCGAAGTTGCTCTCGTGAAACGATATTTTTCAATAATGTGGACTTTGCATAAAGCCCATCACTTTAATCGGCGATAATGATCCAAATCAGACGTGCTGATCTATCGAATTTCCATTTTTCTTAGGATGTTACACTCCTATAGAGTCATTGCTCGATTTCCGTTCGAAATTCGTTTTAAATGAAAGCGATTTTTTTTTCGACAACGGCTTCACAGTCGGCGCAATCAAATTAAATTAAAATTCCTCTGCCGTGTCAATCGTTTCGAATATATATGTTTAAATTTTAATATTTCAGTAGTATATTATAGTCACAGCATTATATTCAGTTCTTATGCTAATACAAATTGGAGTGATTAATTTATATTAATACTTTAACATAATGATGTAGTGAAATACGGTAACTGACTGTTATTTATTTGATATTAATCAACTTGCTTGCATGGAACAAAATTTCGGTAGATGTTATCAGTATTTTAAACGTAAAGTAAAGGTTTAGGAGGGAGAGGGATGTGCTATTATGGTATGTATGTGGTGTTAGATGGGGTGGAAAGAGTAGACGTACAACCTAACGCAGATATAATAATTTTTATATTTAGGTATATCGAACATTACAACGTGCATAAAATACAAACTGTATAAAGTTATTTTTTGTCATTCTACTAAGGGCTATTTTAACCATTTTATTTTGTAAAATTCACATAAAGTAAAATTACCAGGACGGGGTAGTTTAGGAAAAGAATTTCCATTATTAATTCCCTTTTCTTCTAACCTTCTTTATCCACAATTTCCTCATCATTTTCCTGTAACACTTCATTTCGAACGCTTCTAACCTTTTCTTTTCTGCCGCGCCCACTGTCCATGTTTCGCACTCGTACAGCGCCGCGCTCCAAACATACACCTTTTTCGAATTTCTAAATTAACTGTTCGCGAGCATAGAAGTGACTTCTTTTTATTGAAGGCGACTCAACCCTGCGCTATCCTTTCCTTTATATCCCTATTACATCTTCCGCCCTGACTTAGCTGACTTCCAAGAGATTTAAAATAATAAAAACACATTACAATCAGATCATTAAATTAAATAATTAACAAAAACCCTAAAGTAACAATTTACCTCGTGACAGAATTCTTTAAAGCGTCACGTTTTTGGAACGAAAAAACTCATTTGGATGACATATGCGATATGTTCGATTTTGACAAATGAGTAACTAGATACAAACATCCCATTTGCGACTGATGAGAACGTTCCTTCCAGCAAACAGTTTGTACGAATATCGGTGCAATTTTCGATAATGCGGGTCACTGAGCAAAGTGAAAATGCATGTTATTATGAACGACTGCGGGCGGTTTAGTGGAGGTGGGTGGTTACGGGTGGCGAACGACGTGGTGCACCTCGGTGGCGGTTTGCCGTAGTTGTGCAATTGCCTGCGAGCTGTGGTGGAACAAGCTTGATGATGAGGCAGGCGAAAAGTGGCCAAAAACCTCCAAGATAAAAGTGATGTGCGGCTGTTTAAAGTTCCATCTCAACCAGTGCACTCAAGTGGTCGTCGTTTCCTTTGCGTTTGAAGAGAAATACGCCGACAAAAATTGAGGGAATTTTCGTTTGATGAAATTGTCTGTTTACTTAGCGAGTTCACGATATTTCTCCTTCTGTTCCACGAAGACGGCAGATTTATTTTGCAAGACTAAGCAAGCCGACCTTGTTTTCAATAAAAGGAAAGGCGAGCGTGCTAGTCCTATGTAAATATATCGTAAAATATTGTTTTGTTTATTCAATTTTATAATTGTTATGTATGTGTTTTGAAAAGTGCAGAAACTTGTATTTAGTAGTTTATTACGCTCGCTTAATTAAAATTGGTTAATCAATGGATTTTCTGCAACTGAATTGTTTTTTATTATCAACCCTTCTTTTCTTTTCATATTCTTTTTAATTCTCTAAACGTGCAATTACAAACACTTTTTACCGTTTTTCATGTAGAATTTCGTCCATTTGGTCATTTCTGAAAATATCCATTAAAAATATGTGGAACCTGACAACAAATAGAAAGAAATGCGTAGGTTATTAGGACAGTTTTTTCGACATGAAGGGTAAGTTATGGGCACAGAAGCAGAAGCTGTAGTTAAGAGGGGTATAGGTAGATCTAAACTAGATTACTTAATATAAGGTCGTTAGTCCTAGGACTGGTTGGACACGCACCTCCACTCTTTCCGATCCTGAGCTAATTTTCGCATTTTCCTAAAACTAGAACATTTAATATGCTTAACTATTTGCGAACAGTAATCTAATCTAGGTCTACCTCTACTCCTCTTAACTCCTGTTTGTGCTGTTAATATTTCTCTAACTGGCCCCTTCATACCTGAGAAAGTGTCCTACCAACCTTTCTCGTCCATTTCTTATTGACTTCCATAGAGTCCTCTGTTCTCGTATTCTTTCTAATACCTTTTCATTTCTAACCTTCTTTATCCGCGGTATCCTCATCATTCATATGTAACACCACATTACTGTTCGCAAATAATTAAGGATTGCTCAAGTTTTCGAAGACTGGAACAAAATAGGAAGAAGTGAAGGTGCGTGTCAAACCAGTCTTTGGACTGAAAACCTTATGATGATGATGATGATAACATGACTTTAATAATAATGTTTTATCAAATTGTGAATTGACCTTAACATAATGATAGAGTCGCGGACTCTTTTACATACCTTTTTAGGAACCATTCATATAACGTTAAGACAGCGCCCGTAGGAAACCCATTTCGTTGAAAATTGGTCTTCACAGAAACATCTTTTACTTTAACGGAATAATATACGCCTGTGTCCACCCTGAAAATCTGCTATAAATATTGGTTAAATAATTTTTGAAAGCGAATGAGTAGTATCAAAGATTATCTTCTACATTCAAACGTATTAACTTTACCTCTATAAAATATTAGTGTATAGGTAAATGAACCAAGTGTTTCGCTAAAATTGTTTCTTGCTTACTAGTGCCATTGTGCAACTCAGAAATTGTGTATCTTTCTAAATCCTGATCAAGCTTAGGGCGGAAACTAAAACAGGTTCAAAATTTTTTAGGCTAGTCTTAGCCTGCCTTGACGTAACCCTGTCTGTTACCCTGTAGCTGGTAAAACAGGAGTTGAATCAAATGTAAATTAAAATTTTACTTGCTACACATATTGCTAGAAGAAATTTTCCTAGAAGTCAACTGTTAAGTTCCTTTATTATTTTAATTTTAATAGTTTTATTTAACTGTATTTTCCCAAACTTGTAAAGTAAGAATTTTTATTATTTAGCAAGTAGGAATGAAAAAAATATTGATACATACAAAGTGACATGGTATATAGGTACTATTTTCAGTATAAAAAGGCATCATAGAAATAGTGTAAACATCACGTTTAACTTATCTAAAGCAGATAATTGTTACAAATTATACATGCACCTAGGTACTTGTAGAATGCCTGATATTTCTAGTAAATAGTAAAATAGTTTGGAAACTTAGTTCTACCAAAACAAACTGGGAAGCAAATACTGTTCGGATTCAGAACAGCTGAAATATCAAAGACGTCCTGACTGACAAGAAACTATTCATTGAAACTTAAGTTGGAATAACAACAAAGTAAAGTTTTAACGTGTTAATTTCGGTGATTAATTAACAAAAACATCGCAAGTTAGATCATACATTGTAAATGTAACAAAACGTGCAGAATTGTTTCTATCTATTTTTTAAAGTAATTTTTTATTACATTGCTTTGTCTTTACTCATTTTATTGTAAATAAACTATTATTGTTTTATCTACATTGTGGAATTACATTTAATGTTTTATATTATAATAATAATAAAGGTATTAACACAAAAAGTTACAATTAGTAATTAAAAATGATTATAACTATATAGTGAAACGAATTGGGCTAATGGGCTGAGGTTTAAATGAATTGTTGGGTCCAGATGATTTGTTGGCATCTGCTGCTGATTACAGTTAACAAAAATTTCATTTATACCTTTGAAAAGGCCTTATAGTTGAAGATTAAGCATTGTCGATTTTTGATCAAATAAACAGTTTATTACTCTACTAATTGGGATTCAATTGATAAGAAGGAGGAAGAAACAGAAATTAGGCTTTAAATTAATGACTTATTTTATATACGACGGCATCTTTTTGTTGTTTAAATTTGGTTCTATTTTTAAGTCTTAACCTTTTACATTTTAGTGAAGACTAAGATAGGTAGGTATATAATTACAAGCTGAAAATACTATAACTGAAAGGGGATAATGAAGACTTGCTTGTTAGTAATTTATCACAGAATGTGTATCTATTCATTATCTATAAGAGTTTTCACAAGGTGCTAGAATAGGTACCGACCTAATGAGAGTAATTAATAAACCAAAACTGAGGTACAAAATGGACGACTTAAACTTTTGCGTGTTCCGTTCCCATCGGCTACTAACACCCTCAAGCGGACAGTTCGCCCCCCCCCCTCCTAACACTTATATTACGAATGTAGGAAGAAAAATGAATTATAAAAGATATTCTGTTTATTATAAGTTAAAGGAATAATAAAATAATATTAGCGTTTAATAATTTTTATACTCCTTTACCTCTTCTACACGAGTGATAATATTGTCATGTATAGGCAACCCAACGTACAGTGTCACGTGTAGGCAACTTAAACATGCACAGTGACTAAGAAGTTGAACATTCTCGATCCTTCTAGAACAAGCCAGCCGCTATTAATAGATGCCGCGAGGTCGGAACAGTTACTCAATGCGAGTTTGAGTTACGGGACGGTATAATGTGAAATAGAAAGAGCGAAAAAGCGTGCGATATAGTGGTGAATTATTAATTAATTAATAATAGTGGTGTTAAATAGATTATTGAGTAGTGAAAAAGGTGTTTGATTACGTGACAATATTACTAACATTTATTTCAAAGTGCTTATAGAAAGACTTATTACTTCAGTGCAACCGGAGTGCAGTGTCGGAGAAACAAGTTAATCATTAATTTGGAAACTTCGTGTCTGTAACTTTGAAGACGTTGAGTTTTTGTACCGTTAAGTCCGTTTACAAGGAGCTCTCTCTCGTTTCGCACCGGAAAAAGGTTGGTGATATTTTTTTCTTTTTGGAGTTCTTTTCTTTTGAGAGTATAGGTGGCATGTCTACGAAAAGGATTCCTGCCTAATATGCTTTTTTGCTCGAGAAAAGGGGGAGTAGTCCACGTTCAGTAAAGAACAAACAACTTCCGACAGCTCGCAAGAAACTTGATAAACTGCACACGTACGTATCTGAACTAATGACTTGCAACTGGGTAGCCAATTTTCTGGAGCGAACCGTCTCATTTACTCGTGGGAGATTTTTGAGCCTAATGTACTGTACGGCTGGTAGGTATGGCATTCAGGCGTCTCGACGCGACCGGCATCGTTCCGTTCGTTCGTTCGTCCGTTCCATTTTGCCTTTAATATTAAGCTTCGTATGGGGAGTCCCGAACAAATAGCATGCTATGCCGTATAAAAAAACTTCAATTTCCATTCCGACGCGCGGCAATCGAGTTTTATTTTTCTGTTGAGAAGTGAAAAACGGATGCGAATAAGCGGCAATATTTGTACCTTATCCGTTTATATTCGATATTGATTTTGATTTAGAGCACAAAGTTTATTTCGTTGCCTACGGCCGAGTTTATTTTTCATTCCAGGTAAATGCTATTAAGTTTTAAAAACTGACGGGAGTAAGAGTAGGTAGCTTACCTTTCTTTTTTACCTTTTACATTTCCTTTTGAATAAATGATGTTGCATCCAAGTTTATCGATTTATTTTTCTCTTGGTAGTATTAAAGAGTAACGGTTTGATTAAAACTTTCAATAATAATATCTGATGGTTTAAATATCTACTACATTATATACAAGTCGTTATTATACTGAATTTCCCTGAGAATAGAGACAGTAAATCAGGAAAATGAATTTTATTTTTAAAGAGAAATATTTATTGACTCTATTTATCCATGATTATTTCGTAATAGTTTGGAATTGAATGAACCACACAAGGAGTTGTATCCGGTGATGCCGAATTCCCTCCCGCAGGTAGTTTTGGTTAAAATATAGATAGTCGAATTCCCTCCCGGGTACTAGCCGAGTTCTCTGCCGTTCACATCAGCTCCGTTAATTAAGTTAAAGACTACTTACCGATTTTATTTATCGAAAATAAATACATATTTATAGTACACTTCAGTACTTCTGTAAATTAAAGATAAAATAATTTCAGAAGGAAAACACATATCAGTTATGAAATGTTTATTTATTTAATTTTAAAATG
>NW_020442464.1:802612-809068 GCF_000699045.2 Agrilus planipennis | reverse complement strand
GTGGACTTAACGATGAGAACGCGTTGTGAGCGTTCAACAATTGACAAAACGCGTTCCGGCTGTTTAACAGTTACCAGAACGCGTTGCGAGCGTTTAAAAACAGCCAAAACGCGTTCTGTGCGTTCGAAGCCAGCCAGAACGCGATGTGGCCGTTTTTTCCGGCCACTGAGCGTTTTCAGTCTTCGGGCCTAACATCTATAATATATGAATAATACAAAGATTAATATGTAATGTGAGGCTGTATTATTTAAACAACTCTTTATGACTTTATAGTGGCAATTAGCACTCAAGATCATCTGCTGCCGTTGGGAGGCAATGGATGTATAATTAGGGAATTCGACATACCCAAAATTTTAACCCTAATTAAAAACAGGTATATGGGAGGGAACTAGGCATTATCCGTTATATCTATTTGTTTTTAAGTTTTTCTTGACACCATACTCTAATTAACCAAATCCTTCATTCTAACCAACTTTTAACTAAGATAACGATTCAATCGGTTAATTATAGGAAAAATCACAACTCTATGGAGTTGGTTAGGATCATTATTATGACTTAGTTAAGAATGTAGGCAAAATTGTAGCGTTGTACGAAACTTTCAGCTATCATTTCATTCATTATACGTTTAATTTTAACAATTCATCTTTTTGATTTCTTTTTAAGTTTCCCTGCTTCTTTATTGGTTATCTCCAAATGAATTTAGTATGTTGCTGAAGGGGTGTTTCTGTATCTGTTTGCAGTCTGCTTTGTTTTATCCTATCGTATAAATTTACGGTTCGTTAAATTTACTCATTTAAAATTGTAAATGCAGCTACCTACGCTTTCTACATTTTATCACAACTAGTGAGTTAAAATGTAATCAATTATGTAAAATTTCAAAGCATGAGTAGATACTTGGTGCAGCTTAATCAAATGAAATTATGCTTATCCCGGTTTAAATTTGAAATGTTCATTGTTAATTTGTGGATAGTGATATCAAACATTCGAGTTGGATTAAAATTATTTCAAATCATCTAGACCACACAAAAAAATTAAACAATTAGTTGCTGCTCTATAAAATTGAAAAGTGGTTATGTATAGCTAATCAACTCTGACAATAAGTTATTTTTATTTCTTTGTTTGTTAACAATCTGAAAAATATAAATTGTTTATAAAAAATAAAGTTGAAAAGTTAATTTTTCAAATTGTCGTGAAGTTTAACGTGAAAATTTAATACTAAAAATGGAGAAATATCTGTGGGTCTCTATAAGCTACATGATGTTAAATGTTACTTTCTAAAGACAGGAATATTTAAATTTTAATTCCATTAATAGTCTTTTTTTCACTGTTATCAAAAAAGGTATTGATTAATATTAAGTTCATTTTAATTTCACCGTACATGAAAATTCAGCCAGGCTATTTTATATTCTGCAATGTTAGGGGCAAGTAAATCACTTATCACGAGAAATGCTGGATTGTACCTATGCCATGTTTTCTATGATGAAAATACTACCTATTAATATTAGACAGTAATTAAATTAACTGGTAGTTAGACTTATATTTATTAAGTCAAAATAACGTAATTCGTATTAAATACGTCCCAATCTATTTTTTTTTTAATTATTTCATGCATTCAGTTCAACCTTGCGATACTATCTGAAATATCTTAAAAGAATTTCTTAATATTAGAATGTTAAAAGAACTTTGGTATCCTAAAGAAAATATTATTATACTTTCATTTAGCTGTTATTAATTAAACATATTTGTTGGTGTTTTATTAATGATAATATGATAAAGTTTCTGTATATATCTATATGGTGGAAATTATAAATCTTCAAACGTGTATTCGAACGTCTTTCACATTTGATTGCCGTCAGTTTTGTAGGTTTCCATTTGTACGGTTGAATGCGAGCAAATTTTATATGGTTCATCTGTAGTCAGAAAGGTAGGTCAGCAGCGCAAAAATTTTATTCATACATAGACACATATATATATTTAAATATATGTATATTCAGAGCCGTTATTGATTGTTGCTTTTGGCATACAAATATATCTGCAGAAGACAGGCGGGAAAGAAAGGATAAATTAAGTAAATTTTCTAAAATTACTCAAAAGGTTAGGCGGTTTCTAAACGAAGAACATAGGATAGAAATTGTTTTTATGTATATGAGTTTCATTTTATAATTCTGCAACGGAAATGAGAAAGACAAAATGGTGACATTCAACTGTACGCAATCGCTAAGCGATATGGAAATTTGGGCGGCGGATTGGAGGTACTCCATACGAGATCTGTTCAAATAGTATCACGAATTTTGTCTTTTTTCAAAAATCATTTATTTATTCTTGAATAATTATTTTGTCCCCCTCAAAGTAATCTTCATCAGATATTATGCACTTGTGTCAACGTTTTTTCCAATCCTCGAAGCACTTCAAAAAATATTTTTTGTTCAGCTCCTTTTTCGATCCCATTATTATTTCCTTAATCGTAGCGTAATGTCCTCCTTTCATGGGCCTCTTCAGTTTTAGGAACACGAAAAAGTCACAGGGGGTCAAAGCTGGGGAATACGGTGGCTGCGGCACTATTAGTGTGGTGTCTTTGGCCAAAAATTCGCGCGTTTCTGGCGGATTGTAAATTGCACATATCTTGCAGGTAATATTCCTTGTTGACCGTTCTGCCCTGTGACAGAAACTCTTGATGCACCATGAAGAAAAATGTAAGCAAAACCTTCATATTCGACCTAACTTGGCGCGCTTTTTTCGGTTTTGGCTTGTGCGGCAGTTTCTATTGGGATGATTGAGCTTTGGTTTCCACGTCGTAACCATAAACCCATGATTCGTGACCAGTTGTGACCCTTGGTCGTAGTGGACAGAGTCCAACAGCACCTTAGCAATGTTTATGCGATGCTGTTTTAGGTCGAAATTGAGCAATTTTGGTACGAATTTCGCGGCGATTCGTCTCATGCCAATATCATTGGTAAAAATCGAATAGTAGGAGCCAATCGTTATGTTTAGGTCTTCAACAACTTCTCTAACGGTGATTCGACGATTGACTAGTACTATTTTCTTCACTTCATCAGTGTTTTCGTCTGTTGTTTTTTCTTTTCGTACCTATGTAGTGTAATAACTTAAGAATGCATTTGTTAAGTTGCAGAGTGGACTTAACGATGAACAGAGGGAAGGAACTAACTGTAATAATTGTCATGGAACTAGACAAATGAACATTATAATGTCAGTGTTCAGTAGTGTTAGCCTTCTGTCTACATCTGTTCATAAGCGTCACATTTATCATAGCTTTTGAAAGTCGTTAGGTAATTATAAAAATTAGAAAATTAATGGTTATTTCGTACTTAGAGAAGTTTGGATGTTTGGATGTATCTTAAGAACGCGGATCGTGTAGCAGGTAATAAATGGTCGCCGCGCTTTTCAAAACTCATCTAGATATCGATTACCATGAGAATGTGCTACAGCAATTCCGGCAATGAGAAAGCTTTCTGAAGAACACGGACTAAGAAAAATGAATCCATTAGTGGCCCGTATGTCTCGACATTTATCACTGTTGCAAGTGGTTTTCTGTCAGTCCAAGCCGAACCGGTAACTATCACTAGCTCAGCACTAATGATAGCAACTGATACAGTAAACCGCAACGTAACACCGTTTCTGATGATATTTGGTTCTATGGGTGTTAAATGTATACCTATAACGCTATTGATTAGATTTCTCCAAATCTTCCGGTGTAACGTCATATTACTCATCCCCAAGATCTTTCCAACTTCGTTTGTACATGTGTTTTTTAGTCTACCTTTTTTTCCTCTGTATTGAGATATTTCATTTCCATTCCATCGTTTGTACTTCCCTTTTTTCGGCTCATTGATAATACCTGTTTCAGAAAGGAATGTGAGTACAGGTCTGCATATTAATTACCTAATAAAATTTGTGTTTGGGACACCGAATACTTTAGCAGCTGTTAAAATTCGTTCGTTAATCTCTTGTAGCGATCACGAGTGTGTTTGTGTAAGATCGGACACACGTGTGCGTGGACGGCTTATCGATTCGCCGACTAGCCGCGGGCGCCTTTCTTCATGTGCGCCGTATTTGTAAATGTGTGTATGTCGTACCTGCTTTCTGGGAAAGCAGTTAAACAGTTCAAAGAAAAAAAGAAACTTTCCGGATGTTTCCAGAAGGTTCCCGAAAGCAAACAAAAGAGTATTTAAAGGAAGAGACGATCGCCGGGATAGGTAGAAATAAATTGACAGTGATAGCTGTGAAATAAATAGCGCAGTGAATAGTGATATATCAACAGTAGTGTAAATAAATAGAATAATTCATAACCTAAGTTTAGTAGATAATAATTTAATAGTGTCTTTTAAGTTCTTCAATAATATTGAAAGTATTTCGATTGGTATTATTTTTCCTTGTTAATTTCACAGACCAACGAGTCTAATTTACTTGTATAAAAATTTAGTAATGAATCTAAATTGTTTTGTAAATACTGATGAAGCTTATATGCAAATGGCGTCGGTGGCCAGCTTGGTGTCCATCCGCCCGTTTAGCTGCAGAAACGTAAAATAATTACAACCAGTGTAGCGTACACTATGCAGCTTGGATTAGGAGTAAATCCCTCTGGACGTATTTCATAAGCTCCATCTTAGCATGGAAATGTGAACGCCCGTGTATGTCTACTGACATCGTTCGAGTAGGTGGTTGACAGGCGAGTTTTGAGTTTCGATTTGTGCCATAACATCGTCTTCCCTTGAGAGCCTGCCACCTACATATATGTATGTAGGTTTCTATCTAATCCTTTATGACATACTGATAACGAGGAGCAAAATTCTGACGACAGATCTCCTAATAAATACTTATAACGTAGTACCTGTTTGAAAGTTTCTTTTGTTATTTAAGAATATCAAGGAAATTGGGCAAAAAAAAGGCTTTGGGATTTGGAAATGTATTTTAAAGAACATATTTCTGGAAAATTCTAAATCCTTCTTATCATAATAAGCAGAAACACAGTTTGGTCAATTATTCAGAGTGAGCCGTTTTCTGACTCTGTCATAGAGTATGGAGAGAGGTAGTTGTGACCGAAAATAAAACGAGGTAGCATTATTTCATGTCCAAATTTTGTTTAAAATAAAAACTAAATAATGTACATCTTCGTTGACAAAAACATAGACAATGATTCAATAATAAAAAGAATAAGAAGAGATAATTCAAAACATTATTCGTTATTGGTAACTAATGACATGGAAGGTCCGATGTTTTTTTAAAAAAAGATACCTCACCTTTTAAGAAAGGTCTGTGCTAAATTCAGTGTTCCTGTGTTTTGATTACGAATTTCGTGATGGTGGATTTTTAGGCTTGTAAGGCTTTAAGAGTTGAGGATGTGGGTTGTTCTAGTTCTAGGGAAATGCGAAGATTAGCTCGGGATAGGAAAGGGTGAAGTTGCGTGTCCAACCTGTCTTAGGACTGACGACCTTATGATGATGATGATGATATTATTAATTATAACTATTTCCACTGAATGAAAATTCTTACCAAAATTGTAACAACTGTTGGCAAATAAGCTTGCAGATATCAACAATACGCTTTTAGAAATATAAAAGAGAGAACACAACTCAAAATATTTTTCTGCATCAGTTATTCATGTTACATACAATACCGTTTATGATGATGAAATTTTCGTCCATTCTACAAGCTTCGAACTGATCCTCTTCCCTTATAAACGCTTTTGATGAAGACAATGCATTTATGAGTGTTGTAAAACTGAAGAGGAAGAAACTTTAGAACGAGCGATGTTTCATAAGTTATGCAAATTCGCGCACCAACGAGTACATGGCTCGACAACTGATGTCTTGTTAAGACAACGAACGTTTCGAGGGGTGGATAGGTAGATACCACCTTTGTATATGTAGATGTTGCATGCTTCGAAAGCGTGGCCGGGAAGAACAGTTCAAAAGGCATACACTATGCATACGTATATATTTGTACACCTGTGAGTGAGTGTATGATGGCGTTTCTAATAATACTGCATGAGTTTAGATTTTAATACACGGAATGTGGTGTGTTCAAGTGGGTTCGTAGGTGAACATAAACTTCAAAGTAACCAAATCTACTTCACTTCACTCAAATACGATAGTATAAAGTTTAATTTACATTCGAGTTCATGTTGCACGTAATATGAATGCAGATATTTACCAGTGTCATGAATATTTGGTTATCAGTACCTACAAATTTTATATACTTGTACTCTGTAGTCGATGCTTTAACTGTTACACGGAGTGCGAAAATTTCATTTCAAGTTTCAAATATTGGAAATTTTACGTGTCTATATTATTCAACAACATTAATGACATTAAAATAATTCAAAGTGGTCTGTATTCTGTCGAAACTGCCAGACGCGGATCGCGATTTCGATCTTTTTGGATCTCATCAGCGCGTCGCAGGCAGCTCCGACAGAACACAGACCAACTTTTACCTGCT
>NW_020442464.1:790977-801254 GCF_000699045.2 Agrilus planipennis | reverse complement strand
ATTTTTTCTTAACTGGACCATTTTGAATCGGCTCCAAGAAAGAAATGCTGAGTTTTCCGTTATACGGAAGTTTTACCTTTATAAGAATTGAAACCGCAATAATAAATTCTTTATGTTTCTATCGTGGGTATTTTGTATATTATAAAAAATGTGTGAAAGCTGACATACTACCGTATCCTACCCTTTATTTGCTATTTTATTTTGGTATATAAATTTCGTAAACAGCTTTATGCTACTTTTTAATTAAAACTCCAAATAAATGTTGTTTCTGTATTACTAACACTGCATTCAAACGTATATTCCACAGAGAAATTGCTTTTAATTTGGCGAAATTCTGAGGCCTTTAGCAAATAAAATTCTATAATTGCTGTTTATCAAGAGCTCAGAGATGTTTATTTCGATTTTACCAAAAAGCAGATAGCAATTAAAGCGCGAGAGAACTATGCGTTTGCTTGGTTGAAGCGGGAGAAGGTTCTGAAATTGAGATTAATGTTATAATATATTATGTAGGTATGCAGGTACGTAGGTACAGCTCTTTAATAATTATGAGGGGGCTGCTATTCCACAGCAGTTAAAATTAGAGTTGAAGAAGGCAGACTTGATTGCTAAAACCGACAATTTAATTAATGAGATATTCCAGATAGAGAAATACCTCAATAGCGTCACTCTATAGTCTGTTAGGAACCGACGATATTTTAACGTAATAGTGTAGTGTCGTTATTCGCGAGGTTTATATCATTTTCAGCTATATTATGCTATACATCATTTACTTTCTCTAGCGATGTGCTTCTTCCAATGTCTTGGATGCGCGCTGGTAAAATCGTAGGTAGGGAGAAAAAAGCTCATTATACTCTCGACTCTTGTTCATTATACCTACCTTTTCATACAGTATCTGCCAAAAGTTTTGTTCAATCATGAATAGTAGTGCGAGTCTGAAACAAGCGTTAAATCCTTTAATATGTCTACAAATACAAATAAACATCTCGTTGATATCTTCAGTAGTAAATGATACCAATAACAGCGCATTTGAGAAATACAAATGTAGTGGATAAAATGGTCAATTTTTCCGTGCAATACTGTACGGATTATACGCTCCTGACCGGTTAAGAGTTTGGCCGAGAGTTGTCTCCTTCCTTTTCTGGCCTAGTGCTGTTCTTTTCTACTTTGCGGCGGTCAAACTGAAGGTCACATCGCTACAGAAAGTAAACGAAGTATACTTACTTTTGAAATACTTACGACTTACGCCATTATCGTGGAACGGGTCTAAAGAAATAAGTGTAAAAGAGATGATTACACTTTTGCAGAGTTGATTACCAACCCTGGTCTGAAACTATGGCACATCCATGCAGTACAAATAGGTATAATACATCAACATATATATATATATACTTGAAAATATAAGTATAATAGGTGTAATTGTAATTCGGAAGTGCTTACGAGAGAATGCAACTTTAAGAGTCCATGCCTCAAAAAGATGTGTTTTTACGATCTAGCGCCCATTGAGATTTTTGATTTAGAAGTCGAGAACTAGCAGAATCGAAAGTTTCAAAGAGTTTGACAGATGGGCACCTTCCTTAAAGATCTAACGGGGTCCTTTGGGAACAAGCGCTTTACACTAATTACCCGATGTTTATGGTAATGACGAATAAACAACGGAATTTCCCAAGAACTGATACTGTAGTGACAAGAAGGAAATTAGGGATGTAGCTAAAACTTAAACTTAACCACCAAACTTGATCCTAACAAGAAAGCTCTGACTATTTCGGTTGGATCCACACTATAAGGTCGATCAGGGTTCGTTCGCGGCCTGATCTCGGTATAATAAAATCTAATCATCTTCACATGAGACTATCTGACTCAGTTTACGATTCACTCTTTAACCGTCAAAAATCGAAGTCAGACGTATTTGGCTCATAATTAATAATAAAATAAACCTTAAACTATTTAATATCTTGTAATATTCGCGGCCGAAAAATGTCATCGAACTTTTCGATTGAAGAATTAGATGTTATATCTTTTATTTTTGATGAAGAAAATAATATTATCAACGGAAGAAGAAAACATGGAACAAGGAGAAGAATGTGGGTGCATCCAAGTTTACTGAACTGGACACAAAGGAGCATTCTTACTATCGATACATGTCTTGATAAGTTCGATCTCGCTCAAATAAAATTTCTTCAAGACTGATCGCGACTAGGATGGGATTCTTCTAAGCCCGCGAACGGTTAATTTAGAAATTTGAAAAAGGTTGTTAAAGGTATATGTTTGGAGCACGGTGCTGTAGGGGTGCGAAACATGGACAGTGGGCGCGGTGAAAAAGAAAAGGTTAGAAGCGTTCGAAATGTGGTGGTACAGGCGAATGATGAGAACACCATGGATAGAGAAAGTTAGAAATGAAGAGGTATTAGAAGGAGTAAGAGAACAAAGAAAATAGAAATAGGCGAGATAAGTTAGTAGGGCAACTTCTCAGGCATGAAGGTCTAGTCAGAGACATTTAGAGGAGAAACGAAAGTTGGGACGGGTAGAGGTAGACCTAGATTAAATTACTGTTCGCAAATAGTTAAGGATATGGATTGTTCTAGTTTTAGGGAAATACGAAGATTAGCTCAGGACAGGAAGGAGTGGAGGTACGTGTCCAATCAGTCCTGACGATCTTATGATGATGATGAGACCAAGATCTGACCGCGAAAGGAACGTGATCGGCCTTATAGTGTGAATCCAGCCTTTTTGAGCTAGTTAAATATTGTGTAACATAAATCCTGTTATGTTAGACACAGGTAGTGGTAATTTTCAATTGCAGCAGTCTTAATGTATTTCGTGCATTATGTTTACTTCACTATATGTACCTACCTAGAAAATTATAATTGCAATTTCTTGGATTTTAAACTATCACCAATCGTTTGGTGTTTGGAAAGTGTTTTTCCTTCGTCTGCTAACCGCCTCTAAAATCACACTGCCGCTGTAGAAAATTGAATAGCAAATTCAATTATCTTAAAGTTCCTTGAGGAAAAGTCATCTTATTGCATCGTCTTAAATTTAATTATTTCACGAGTTCGCGAGAGCCGTTCTTGGCGATGATTTAAATTTCCGTCATGAATGTAGACAGCTATCTGTACGTCGCCCGTAATCCTCTTCACTAACCTGGAATCATTTTTCTACAGACTATCGACGATCTGTATGTGTGAATGTGTTAAGTAATACCTTAACTGCGTGTCTGAACTCCATTATTAAAGAATTAAATTGTTAAAGGGCTGTTGTGAACTATTGCCACAGGTAATCGATATTGGTGGCGACTTTGATGCGCTGCGCGAGAATGCCGGCAAAGAATGACACGGGTCATAAGTCATACAGTAGACAAGACTGACAAAACTAAAAGAGCGTACGATAAATTTTCAGAAATAATCAAAAATTTTCCACAACCACATATAAATAAGCATTAAACAACCACGGGCTCTTGGGATTAAAATAACTCCATTGGGCCGAACAGCTACTTTCGAATCTTCAGAAGTAAATAGAAAAAGTTGGATATCATTATTGAAGTGGATGCTACCAAACGCCGTCTAAGCACGTTATCCCACGTTATAGATACTTTTCTTATTTTTAATTTATTTCGATGGGCATCAAAAAGTTGCGGTAGCTACAGCCTCTCCGCATGGAGGACAAGGAAAAGGCGAATTAAATATGCGGGTGTCATTAAAATCAATGGTACATGATAATAACTTTTACATATACTATACAATCAGGTATAATAGTACCATCAAAATTACGACCTGGGTATAGTACGGGTAGGGATAGTAACATTATAAAGATTTTAGCTGGTGGAACAGAATCGTACCATACCGATTCTTATGACAATTTCTGAATTTATTTCCAAAAAATGTAGATTGTAGCCTTTTAAGCTGTGGTGTAGGGTTCTTGAACTTCAACGTTAAATAAAATTTTAAGAGAAGCTCTAATGCACGAAGCGTCTTCAAGTTATTTCAAGAAAACTACTTCTTAAGAATTGATTTCGGAAATTATCCGAAACTGTTGCAAATATACTTCTTTAGTAATAGACAAATAGTGAAGTTAGGTTATGTATCCTTTTAAAAACAATTAATTGATGCACTTATTCGTCCTCCAAAGTAGTTGTAAATAAATGTAGGTAACCGTAGGGGTAAGTACCACACTTATCGTTATTATCATCATACCTTCGTCAGTCTTAAGGTTGGACAGCACCTCCAATCTTTTTAATGCCGAGCTAATCTTCACATTTCCCTAAAACTAGAACACCCCACATCTTTAACTCTATTTGTCGACCTCTACTCCTCTTAACTCCTGTTTCTGTTTTTAATATATATATCTAGCTAGTGCTGAGAATGTATCCTACCAACCTATTTCGCTTGTCTCTTTGTTTTCACTGTTTTCCCACTTTTCTAAGAGGTACCCCTTATTTGTAACCTTCTGTATCCACGATATCCTTATACTTTGTCTGTTACACGACGTTTCAAACGTTTCTAATCCGTACAAAGCCGTGAATATTGCTATTTATTATTATTAACGTTTTTTTTAGCAAAAGAGAAAAAACGGATTGTATAAGAACAAGGCTAACATAACACAAAAAAGTATCTAAATATTATATGTTCTCTTAAAGCAGTTTCATTGAACAAGTTGTAGGTTATCAAGATAGTAAAGATAAGAAACAGTGTTACTATCGCTTGATTTTGCCTACGCGTTTAATTTTGGGCATAGCTAACAGCTTGTGGGTAGCAGCGACAGTTGACTGTGAATTTGCTGAACGTTGCAAAACGGTATTAATAGGCAGATTACTGTCACTGACATCAATTAAACGTTACAAGGAACTGGAATTACATAATGATATTCAAATTTTGTCTTCTTGTACCTTCCGGCTTGTCAACAAAACTCTCATCATCTATATCTAGACTATAACAGAGTAGTCAAAATTTGGAACTTCAGCCTAAAACTATAACACTAAAAACACTAAACACCTGTGATTTAATATTTCATGTTATTAATCAAACATTCTGTATTGTATTTTTTCCTGTATTTGTGTGCATTTGTTTTTTATACTGGTTCAATTCCCGAAATTAATATCTATTAATACTCTTTTTCTTGATAAATTTCTAGCTCTTTAATTCCTTGACATATAATCTCTTCGTTTTTTGCTTACTTTTCTGTCTACTATCCATACCTTCTTTTCTTGTATCAGCTAACGTTGTACTATTTATGCTGGTTATTCTATTTTTCTTTTTTTTTTGTTCTTACTTTCAGTTTTTTTCCTTAACTTGGGCTTTCACCTTTATATTTACTTTCGCTTTACTTGGAATTAGCTTATGTATTAAAGCGAGGCTACGAAAAACGTCAAGATGAGAAACCGAGATAAGATTATTAAGTCTTATTAGGGAATTTCAGTACTATCGAGATATAGGAGGATTAGCTAACTATAGGGAAGTACTACGGAAGTATGAGACCGATCAAATGATAGGGATCTTTAGTAGATATATTAATAAAAAAATGATGTTAATGGCTGATTAATGTAGGAACAATTTAGTTAAAAAAATCTTTACATTGTCCGGACAGATTTACAGATTGAGCTGAAAATTATGATAGATGTCGCGCGATGACGCCAACAAAAATTGTCCTCCATTTCTTTTTCACCAACTTTTCCTTTTGAAAAGAAATTTCGCGTCACTAAAATTAATGTGAGTAATGCCTTAAATCATCTCATCTATTCATGCTTGAAATCTTCGCTTTTACGAAAATTCTGCCGAATTTATCATGTCCCGCAGTGACCTTAACTTATGAAGGCAGTCTCTCGTTGAATATAAAATGAGACGGAGTGAAATAAAATAAAGTGACTTCCATTGAATAGGAAGCTTCCGCGAGTATCAAGTGTGACGAATTTTCTTTCCTCTTTTATTCTTTTTTAATGTAAATTAGTTTAACTTAAAACAAATGGAATGGCGCGAGCTTAATAGTTTCATTCTTTTTGTTTTTTTTTCGTCATGACCTCTTCATCTATTTTGTTATTTTTTTTGTAAATGAAACTATCAATTGTGGAAATTTGAAATATTTTTAACGTTTTTAATAAAACAAAATCGTCATCACAAAGTCGCTATGCGAAAGGGTATTGGATTGAAGCAATCTTCCCCTAGATTTCTCGAAAACTAGAACATCCTAGCAGTCTTAAACTATTTCCCTACTTGCAAACAGTAATCTAATCCGGATAATACCATAAACGCGGGAAGGAAATAAAGACACTACCAAATGCGTGGGCTTGTCGTAGACTATGATCGTTTGCGCGGATCATTGGCAAATAACTACTTAATACTTTCAGACAATTTTTATATATTATGTGTTATTAAGGGTCGAGACGCCTTCAATAAAAAGAAGTCACTTCTATGCTTGCGAACGGTTAACTTAGAAATTCGAAAAAGATTACTAAAGGTGTATGTTTGGAACGCGACGCTGTACGGGTGCGAAACATGGACAGTGGGCGCGGCGGAAAATGAAAGGTTAGAAGCGTTCGAAATGTGGTGTTACAGGCGAATGATGAGGATACCGTGGTTAGAGAAGGTTAGAAATGAAGAGGTATTAGAATGAATAGGACAACAGAGGACTCTATGGAAGTCCATAAGAAATAGGCGAAATAGGTTGGTAGGACACTTTCTCTAAGGAGTTAGGAGGGGTAGAGGTAGACCTACATTAGATTACTGTTCACAAATAGTTAAGGATGTGGGTTGTTTTACTTTAAGGGATATGCGAAGATTAGCTCTGGAGAGGAAAGAGAGGAAGTGCGTGTCCAAACAGTCTTAGGACAGCTTATTATGAAGATTAAGTAACCATGTGCATTATATGTAAATGCAGTGCAATAAAATATTGTCCTTAATACAAAATAGCAAGTTAAAAAGGTACTTTGAATTTGTGTAGTGTTAATTCAATCCATTGGTGAATTAATTTTACCCTCATTTGTTTTTCCTTATTAATTTGGGGGTTCAAAAATTAATTTACTAATACATATCAAGTTAAACTTTTATGAAAACCCTTCATGTCTGATTTATATTCGTGGTATTTTCATCATCCTCAGGAAGTTGTCAGACATGTTTGCGCGCATTGGATTCTCTTTCATGTATTCTGCAGAAAATCTTTTATATGGGTACCAACTTTATTGCCCTGTTATCAAGTTAATTTGTGCATTTCATATACGACCTTGGGTTATACAAATTTAGAAAATATGCTGCGTACAGGAAAACGCTTACGAATATCTAAGAAACCATTAATGTGTAATGAAGAGTTAATTTAATTTTTAATAGAAGAAGCAAAGGTAAATGCGGCAATGTTGTTATGATGTGATAAAGAGAAAAAAGATAAAATTGGGACAAGTTTGTATTACTTTAGGGAGCACTCGTTTGAGTGGTGTATGGTATTAAAGTGGAAGAAAAAGAAAATAGAAGTCGTTCTATATTTTGTAATGATAACAGAATGTATTCAATACAAGTATCTATGTTGATAAAGTAATTTTAATGACGTTTCATAGAAAGGAAATAAAATTTTTTTGGTAGGACTGAATGTAGTTTTTGATCGCTCGTGACCCAAATTGCGGAATATATACGTATACAGAAAGTTGATGTACAAAGGAATCGATAAACAAGCACTTCGTGGTGCCTTTGGAGGCGCGAAAATTTTTATCAAAGCCAGGAAATCACAGTGTCAGCCAACGAAATGGGTTTGCGAAGTGGTTTTCCATTAATATCGGCAACGAAGAGAAAGGAAAATGGAATTTCTCATTTTTAAAGGCATCCGTAAGTGCAAAACACTCCTTAGAATTTATTCATGTCGAAGGGTCTTTTCAGAAACGGTCATTCCATAGCTTGATTTTTTTTTCAGAGGGTCAGTAGATAGAGGTATTTTTTTGCCTTTTTCGGGCGAAAGGAGAGCAACCGTTAGAAAAATAGGCCAGCGGAATTTTCTTCTTTCGATATTTAGTTAATAAGTCAATCTCGATAGTGACGGGTCATGCTGGCATATCTAGTTAAATTGAAAATTGAAATATAAGAATTAATAAGCATTTTTCTTAACGAATCAATGGTATATTTACCAATTGTACCTGACAAAACACTGCGATTAATGGTTTATGTATTTGTAGCAGTGTTCGGAACCGTACGATAATTATCGTACATATACGATAATTTCATGTCTACGTACGATGTACGATATCACATTATTATCGTACGCAGATTGTACGATAATTTTAATGCATTCAAAATTTATTTTATTCTTACCCTCTCAGACAATATCACGAAGACTTTNTTTTCTGTATAGAAATGGATAAAATATCTCTAATTTCCTGAGAAATATTGAAGTTAATAAAAAAGTCAATATTTTTATTGAATATAAAATCGCTGATACGTTTGAATGGTCTGAATTGACTCCGAATTTTCCCTTTGCTGGCGATATTTCACAACCTAAGTTTATATTGAAAAGTGAACATTTTCAGCATGAGGGTGAATAATGTTATGGTGAAACCTGAAAGGCTGACTTTCGTTTTTCCAGCTTGATTTACAACTCTACGCATATATCTCCAATCAGCAAAAGATTAATAGAGGTATGAAGGAAACGTTATGAAGTTAAGAAAGATATTGTTTTGAACAGAAGATTTAACTGTCTGTGCTTGGAACAGCTACATCATATAATAAAAAGTTGTAAATAAATGCAATCCAAATGTGCAGGTAAATTAATCGTTAAATTAAATGCAAAGAACTAGGAAATGACTACAAATCATTCATTGTAAAACTCTACTACCGGTAGAAAAAATATTATAAAATTTCTTGCTTATTTTATTTGACCAAACATACCTTAGGTCAGATAAAGTTGGTTCGGTTAAAGTGAATGAATGTTTCCCTTTCTCTCTGGGGTGATTTTCCTTGCCTCAATCTTAAGGGGGCTCTAAATACAAGATTTGTTACCGTATTTTTATGATCAGTGACCTTCAAGCTCGCCGAGGCTAGGAACCTATAAATGATTTATTTACAAATAATAATTATTTGAAACCCCCCCCCCCATTTTTTCTTAACTGGACCATTTTGAATCGGCTCCAAGAAAGAAATGCTGAGTTTTCCGTTATACGGAAGTTTTACCTTTATAAGAATTGAAACCGCAATAATAAATTCTTTATGTTTCTATCGTGGGTATTTTGTATATTATAAAAAATGTGTGAAAGCTGACATACTACCGTATCCTACCCTTTATTTGCTATTTTATTTTGGTATATAAATTTCGTAAACAGCTTTATGCTACTTTTTAATTAAAACTCCAAATAAATGTTGTTTCTGTATTACTAACACTGCATTCAAACGTATATTCCACAGAGAAATTGCTTTTAATTTGGCGAAATTCTGAGGCCTTTAGCAAATAAAATTCTATAATTGCTGTTTATCAAGAGCTCAGAGATGTTTATTTCGATTTTACCAAAAAGCAGATAGCAATTAAAGCGCGAGAGAACTATGCGTTTGCTTGGTTGAAGCGGGAGAAGGTTCTGAAATTGAGATTAATGTTATAATATATTATGTAGGTATGCAGGTACGTAGGTACAGCTCTTTAATAATTATGAGGGGGCTGCTATTCCACAGCAGTTAAAATTAGAGTTGAAGAAGGCAGACTTGATTGCTAAAACCGACAATTTAATTAATGAGATATTCCAGATAGAGAAATACCTCAATAGCGTCACTCTATAGTCTGTTAGGAACCGACGATATTTTAACGTAATAGTGTAGTGTCGTTATTCGCGAGGTTTATATCATTTTCAGCTATATTATGCTATACATCATTTACTTTCTCTAGCGATGTGCTTCTTCCAATGTCTTGGATGCGCGCTGGTAAAATCGTAGGTAGGGAGAAAAAAGCTCATTATACTCTCGACTCTTGTTCATTATACCTACCTTTTCATACAGTATCTGCCAAAAGTTTTGTTCAATCATGAATAGTAGTGCGAGTCTGAAACAAGCGTTAAATCCTTTAATATGTCTTCAAATACAAATAAACATCTCGTTGATATCTTCAGTAGTAAATGATACCAATAACAGCGCATTTGAGAAATACAAATGTAGTGGATAAAATGGTCAATTTTTCCGTGCAATACTGTACGGATTATACGCTCCTGACCGGTTAAGAGTTTGGCCGAGAGTTGTCTCCTTCCTTTTCTGGCCTAGTGCTGTTCTTTTCTACTTTGCGCCGGTCAAACTGAAGGTCACATCGCTACAGAAACTAAACGAAGTATA